>NW_025952160.1:0-108000 GCF_023119035.1 Salvia hispanica
CATAAAAGAAACGGCTAATTGTTGAATAGGAGGGATATTTGTTTGGTATTGTTATTATGATGGGATGATGGTTTGCGAAATGAATTCAAAATGTTGCGCAATAAAGAACAAGTAATAAGAACTTGTTCAATCGTTGGTCGATTTATGGTTGAATTGATAAATTTTTTTCGTTTCACAGATGCTCATATATTTTGACAATTTGAATTTACAGATGTAAGACCGATTATTCAAACCTTGCTTGTACTTGTAGGTTTATACTTTATAGTTTATAGTTATACTATTATCAGATATCAAGTGGGACCCATATATGCAAATATTGGCATATGAGAATCATAGATATTTCTGATCAATGTGTGGACAATTAGGTTCCACGCATTATTGATTGTGGTGGAGTCTCACGACAGTTAGCTTAATCAATAAAAGGGGAAAATATCTATAGCTTATTAATATAATAATATGTTTACATAATGAATGCATGGTGTGAAATTAAATATGTTGTGCTAAATCAATAAAAGCATAAAGCAAGGCGACTTTGTGAAAAGCGAGGGCTACCAGCAATTTTAAAATAAAGAAAATCAATTTGATAGTAGTATATTAATAAAAAGAGTAAAAGTAACTTTGAATGCTTCGCAATTAAAAAAAGATACTCCTAAAAAAACAAGTTGCGAGACATATTGATGGCGCATTTTAAATTAATCTACTTTATAATTACTTTTAGTAATCTAGTTTATTACAAGATTAAAGCTAATCTTTTCTTTAATTAGACAACAAACTAGTACTAGGAGTAATATACTTGAAATTTTTTTAACGGGATTTTAGAAATTGATATTTAATAAAATAGACAAGCATAAAGTAGAAAAATAAAATAGAAGTTTTTTTTTCAATAATATATACTCCATTATTCAAGTAAAATGAAATAATCAAAAATGAATTGTGATTCAAGTAATCTGAGATAGAGTATACTACTATGTTATTGGGTTATCCACTATTATTGCATGATTTTGCTAATTTAATAGGAGTATGCTTTATTACTTTACACCCAATAAAATTTTCATAATTTAGGTATCCCATTAAAATGCATAAAATAGTTAAACAACACACCGATAGAGTACTACACACGGTATGATATACTAATACACACACATGGGACACGTAATAATCAATTCCACGTACCTATCAATTTGGTGACCTCACTGAATAATGATTTGTCCACACTATTTCAAGATGTATCACATATAATAGTTGACATGGATTTTACATTTGAAGTCACTAGAGCATGATTATTTACATATACTCAATTTTCTTGCAACTCAATTTTCCTAATCTCTACCTTCATTAATTCTCATTCACACAATACTTACTAGTGCTACAGCCTACAGTGCTACTTTGGTAGTTATATATTCCATTGAGTTAGAACTCCATTAAATACTCTACTCTCAAATCCGCTTTAGAGTCCCGTAGTTTCTACTTTTGGGTGTCGATTTAGTGATTGGAATATTAATAATTGGTAATAATACGTTAATTCGCATTTTATTATAAAAGCTAATATATAAAAGTGGACTCACATTCATTATCTTTTTTCAAACTTTCCTTTATATTTCTTAAAATTATCGAACTCAACCGATTCAAGTGGGGCGAGGAAGTAATACTTAATACTGGTGATCGTGTAGCTACAAAATATTCTATATCTACAAATTTTATATTAGTACAGTATAATATATCGAATTAATGCACTAACTCAAATTATCATTTTATTCATTATATTGCTTTATATCACCATATCCTGGAATGGATGTATGGTTAAATCGTAGTCATCGACTCGATATAACACCGTAAATGACGATTAACTATCGATATTGGCCCAAAATCACTAGCAAAACCTTAGAAAATCGATGAAAATTCAACGAAACCGTAAAAGGCCACCTATTCCGATTGAAACCGATCCGTAAAATTTACTTGTAGGGGCGATTATAATCTCACTCCCATGTAAAATCTAGCAAAAAGGGTAGTTTAGTAAACTTAAGCATGAAGCTCTCAAAATATCCTCCTCACTTTGCTCCCTTTAAATCCGGCTTACCTTCACTAATCTCGCACACGCACTACACACAGTTTCCTTGTGTCGGAGAAAACCAGATAATAATAAAATAATAAAAAGTAAAATCTCGAAAACGACAAAATATCATTCATCTGAGCTCGTTCAAACCCTCGAATCCAGATTTCAGGAGCCTATTTCTTTACATGGCGGTAAAGAGAAAAAGAGAAATTGACAGAAACGCAATCAATTTGCAGATGAGATATTTTCCGCTTTGTTTCTTCTGCTATAAATAAAGCACCCACTATTGCCAACTGCCTCTCCCAACGGTTACTTCCTCTCAACGGCTTCTTCTTCAACTGAGCTGCCATGGATTTCAGCTCGTTCCTGACGTCCTGGGGACGTCGTTTGTCATTTTCGTGGTGTTGATGCTCATCTTCACCTGGCTCTCCCGAAACCGGGCAACCACGTCGTCTACTATCCGAATCGGATCATCAGAGGGCTGGAGCCCTACGACGGAATCCGCCTCTCCCGCAGCCCGTTCACTTGGATCAAGGAGGCTGTCTCCTCCACTGAGGCTGATGTCATCCGGCATTCCGGCGTCGATGCCGCCGTCTATTTCGTCTACCTCTCCACCGGTATCTCTCTCTCTCTCTCTCTACTGTATAAGCTGCATTAGTGTGGATTTGATCGAATTTTAGGTTTTTTTTTTCGTTTGAGCTAAATGTAGATTCAAATTAGGCTTATTGTTTGGTAGTTGGGGATGTAATTGCAGACTAGATCTATTTAATTTTTTCAATTCTTTGTGAATTAGACTGATTGTGTTGAGTTTTATTGGATCTGGTGTAGCACTGGGAATACTGGTTTTGTCTGGTGTTATCCTTCTACCTGTGCTTCTTCCTGTTGCTTATACTGCTGAGATGACAATTTCTGCAAATGAAACCACTAGTGAAGGATCTTTCAATGAACTTGACAAGCTTTCCATGGCGCATATTGCAGTTAGTACTCTCCCTTTCCATTTACTGATGATCAATGTGTTGTGGAATGATGTGTGTGCTTAATAGCCTCTGAATTATGTTTGTGGCTGCAGCAAAAGAGCCACCGGCTATGGGCATTCGTTGCAGCTACATATTGGGTTTCTTTCGTCACGTATTACCTCTTGTGGCGCGCATACAAGCATGTTTCCAGTATGAGGGCCGAAGCCCTTATGTCGTCTGAAGTCAAGAACGAGCAGTTTGCTGTTCTTGTTCGGACATTCCCCTCTCCAAAACAGTCAAACCAGGAACGAACAGGTGGACTCGTATTTTAAGGCAATCTATCCAGATTCGTATTACAAGTCAATGGTGATCACGGACAACAAAGTGGTACTTACTTTGACTCTCTTTTGCATCTCTCCATCAATGTTTTGATTCATTTGCGTAGGTGTGTGTTCATATCACATATTGTAACTTGTCATCTTTTTGTTCAGCCCAACAAAATATTTGCGGAGTTGGAAGGATACAGAAAGAAGCTTGCGCGTTCAGAAGCCATATATGCCGGGTCTAAAGGGACTGCTACCCTGAAGGAACGAGGCCGACTACAAAAACTGGCTTTATGGGGCTTGTAGGTGACAAGGTTGATGCAATAGAGTACTATAATGAGAAGATAAGGAGTTGGTTCCGAAGTTAGAATCCGAGCAAAAGATTGCCATGAAAGACAAACAGCAACCTGCAGCTGTGATTTTCTTCAATAACAGGGTATCTGCAGCATCCGCTGCACAATGTCTGCATGATACAATGGTGGATAAATGGACCGCCATGGAAGCTCCTGAGGCCCGCCAGTTACTATGGGACAATCTTTCCAAGAATTTCTACGAGAGACTGATTCGGCAATACCTTGTCTATTTCATAGTGTTTCTCACCATCTTCTTTTACATGATACCAATTGGATTGATTTCAGCACTGACTACTTTAGATAACTTGAAAAGTTGCTCCCTTTCTTAAAACCAGTGTTGGATCAGGCTACAGTCAGGACAGTCCTTGGGGCGTACTTGCCTCAGCTTGCTCTTATAATATTCTTGGCACTGTTGCCAAGTTTCTTGTTGTTCCTTTCCAAGGCCGAGGGCATACCTTCTCTGAGTCATGCAGAAAGGGCGCCTCCGGAAGTACTTCTATTTCTCGGTGCTGAACGTATTTATTGGTGTCACAGTTGGCCACACGCTTTTCGATTCGTTGAAAACTATTCAGGATGATCCAAACTCTATATTCGATGTACTAGCAGCAAGTCTTCCTGGAAGTGCTACATTCTTCTTGACTTTTGTAGCTTTGAAGTAAGAACCCTTTTCCTTTCTCAACTACTTGTGGTTTTGTTACTTGATTGTCATTACCTTAGTGACATAATCTCTTCTATGAGTTGGGCTGTTGTGTTTAATGAATTTCTACACCATGACAACATATCTTCATCTCGATTATTTGTAGACTGACTCAATGTTCGACTGACTTTGTTCTTTCAGGTTCTTTGTCGGCTATGGGCTTGAGTTATCACGCATCATTCCTTTAATAATATATCATCTAAAGAAGAAGTATCTCTGCAAGACTGAAGATGAAGTGAAAGAAGCTTGGGCTCGGAGATCTTAAGTATGGGACTAGATTTCCTAATGACATGCTCATTCTTACAATCGTTCTCTGCTACTTGCATAGCTCCGATAATCCTTATATTCGGAGTGTTGTACTTTGGTTTGGGATGGCTCATTCTACGGAATCAGGTGATTCTCCTCATTCCTCATCCTGCATTTGCTTCTGTTCTGGTTATATATATTTTCATGTTTACCCGACCCCTGACCCTGCATTTGCCTCTGGTTTCCATCAACAGGTGCTCAAAGTTTACGTGCCTGCATACGAGACCTACGGCCGGATGTGGCCCCACATGTACAACCGCATCGCAGCATCGTTGCTCTTGTATCAAGCCACAATGATCGGTTACTTCAGGCAAAGCAGTTCATCTACAGCCCGGTTCTGATCCCACTTCCTATTTTGACCCTCCTCTTCATCTACTTATGCACGATGAAGTACTACCGCTTCTTCCAGGTGACAGCGCTGGACGTTGCCTGCCGGGAACTGAAGGACACTCCCAATTTGGAAGGTGTGCTCAGGTCGTACCTCGCACGTAGCCTGAGCGCGGAGAAGGGGACCGATGATGTTCAGTTCGTAAATGATTTGGTTCACGTTTCAAGACCAGGTTCTGTGGTTTGATGTTTTTATCATTTTGTGAATTTGTTTGATGTATGTTAGCATTTCTTAGGTTTTTTATTATGCTCCTTAGAGTTGTTCTAGCCTTTTGTTCATTGTTTCCACTAGGTTTGTTGTTGAGAAGCTGTGTAAAATGTAGTGTAGAAAATTTGTTATTTATCGATTTCAGTCATTTCTCTGCCAGAATTTGGTGTGTATTTGTGATTGTGATTGTGGAATTTAGTGAAAAAAAATGTTCCCCTTTCTCCTGATTATTATGGTCTCAATTCTGAAATAACCTCTCTTTTCTGTTTTGCAGAAATTAGCTATCCACATATTCCTTTATGAAAGTCTTTAAGGCTTAAGCCCGACATAAAAAGATTAAATTTTTAATTAGTTATTCAAAGGAATTATAATTAATAATAATTTTAAATAAAGTGCTTGAGTTGTATACAAGCTGTAGTTTGTTGCTCATCCAAAATTTGTGGGACACTGAACACCCATCTTTGAAAATTGAGCATCTTAACGTGTGTGGGGTTCGATTATTTTTCTCTTTTTCTTTTGAGTTGGCGAATTACTTTATTTATATAGGTGACAAATATTGATTTTCATTGTCTAAGACCCAATCTGTTTTTCAAAGTCCTTCAAACTAGAGCACCACTAGACTAATATGATTGACTAAAATTATACAGTAGTAATTTAATCCGTATAAATTCAAAATAATGTTTTAAATAAAATAAAATGGATTTGAGTTGCCTGAAGTGGAATAATGCATGCTTTTTCCCTAGGCCTGCCTAATTCGTTCTCTGATTCTAGGGTACTTGAAATCGGAACCGGAACGGACAGTAATTGAGACGGGAGCCAGGTTTTTCGATTCCAGTTCGTCGGTTCTAATGTTCTTAAAAATTCGGTTCTAGACCGCTTAATTCGGTTCTCCGATTCTTGGTACCGGATCGAAGCAGAACCGAACCGAGTAATTGAGGAACTGGGAAACGGTTTTGTTCCGAGTTCCTGCACGGTTCTAATGTTCTAAAAAATTTTGGTTCCGTGTCACCCGAATCGAATAATAAATCAATTTTAGAATTTATAAGATAATAATTAGTATCCCATTATCTTATAGGGGCTGTGTGCGCGTGTAACTTGATGTGTGTGTGTGTGTTTAATTTAAGGTGTTGTGTGTATGTGTTTAAGATGATGATGTGTGTGTAGTATTGATTTTAATTTTTAGGTGTTATACTTTTTTATTGAAATATTGTTTTTAGGTTATTGATTTGTATTTTTGTGTTTCTCTCAATTTTTAGGTACAAATTGAGATGTTGAATTATTCAAAAAAATTAAAATTAAAACTACAAATTAGATCCGGTTCGTAATCGAATTGGCCGTGAAGTACCTGCAATTCCGATTCGATCGTGAAAATTTGTAAATCAATACTCGGTCAAACGGGCCAGATAGAACTGAAACTGGCCGGTTAAGCATGTCTACCTTTCCCTGTTTATTAGTTTGTCCTTGATTTAGCAGCTGAACTATTTGACTTTTGGCAGCAGAGGTTAGAAAGAGACGTATGACCGTTAAATATACATTTTCATTTTGGATTATTTATTTTACTATCAAAGTCGGAAATTTTTATGGATAGTGAGGAAAACGTTTATATTACGTAGTAAAAAAGTACAACACTCGACATGTATATTTATTTTAAGATTTTTTATTACGTTACGGGAGTTGGTCTACTTGCTTTCAGTATTCTATTATTGCTATATATGGTTTAATTATTTTATTGATGGCACCTAAAAATTTTAATTCAGCCAATCATAAGCATTTAACTTTAATTTTTACTTTATGCAGTAATTTAATTTCACACGATAAATTCAATAAGTTATCGATTTGGCCTAAAATCTTATCGGATTGGAAAAAAGGACTTCTATTTGAACGAATTGATCAATTTATATATACTCTCTCTATCGCGAATAGAGTTCTGTTTTTCCATTTGATCCATCTCGTAATAGTAGTTCTGCCTCATAATTACTATAAATGAGAAAGAGCCTCACATTCCACTAACTCACCCCACTCACATACTCCCTCTCGTCGCAGAATACGAGTTCCGCTTTTCCATTTTGTCGTCCGCAATAGGAAATCCTGCTCATAATTACCATAAATGGTAAAGAGACCCCACATTCCACTAACTCATTCCACTCACATATCATTTAAAACTAATATATATAGTGGGACCCATATTCCACTAACTTTCTTCCATCCACTTTTCTTAAAACCCGTGCCTAAACAAATAAGACTCCTATTCGTGGACAAGAGGAGTATCATTTAAAACTAATATATACGAAGCAGACTCATATTCCACTAACTTTCTTCAACCCATTTTTCTTAACATTTCTTAAAATCCATTTCGGATAAATCGAAACTCTTATTCCGATCTGAGGAGTATTCAACTGTTTTATTGAGTTCCTCATTTTTGGTCAGTTTCGTAGACGGAGCCCACGAGGGAGGAGGTGGGACCCAACCGCGTTGATTGGTCAAACCATCAAACGTTTAATGCATTATGGAATAGTACAGATTAGTTTATTTCAAATATTTTTCACAAGTCAAAAAAAAACCAATTAACAAATCCCACCCTTATATATATACACAATCCCCATTTCTTCACTCTCAAAACCTCAAATTAGAAGAAAAAGATGGCTACCACCAATTCATTTCTTCCCCACCACAACCACCTCCGCACCGCCCAAAATTCCCACCGCCCATCCCCCGCCGCCTTCGCCTCCTTCCAGGATTTCAAAATCGGCAAGGATCCGGCCTCAAAACGCGCCGTCAAGCTAGCGGAATCGATCTCGCACATGCTGAATCACCAGATCGAGAAGACGATCCAGAAATCGATCGAGACCTCGAACGCAAACGTCTCCAGCTTCAAGGAGAAGCACGACACCCCCACCACCTCCCCCAAGGAGAACATCTCCTCGATCTGGCGCGAGATCCACGGCTCCGGCGACTGGGACGGCCTCCTCGATCCCCTCCACCCCTGGCTCCGCCGCGAGATCGTCAAGTACGGCGAGTTCGCCCAGGCCAACTACGACGCCTTCGACTTCGATTTCTACTCCGAATACTACGGCAGCTGCCGCTACAGCCCCAGCCGCCTCTTCGACAAGCTCGGCCTCACCTCCCGCGGCTACTCCGTCACCAAATACATCTACGCCATGTCTCAGATCGATCTCCCCCAATGGCTCGAGACATCGCGATTGGTCAATTCGTGGAGCTCCGATTCCAATTGGATCGGATTCGTCGCCGTCAGCGACGACGCCGAATCGGATCGGATCGGCCGCCGCGACATCGTCGTGTCGTGGCGCGGCACGGTGGCGCCGGCGGAGTGGTACGACAATATGCAGCAGGACCTCGAGCCGATCGGCCAGGCCGACGCCAAGGTCGAGCATGGCTTCCTCAGCATCTACGCTTCAAAGTGTGATACCTCGAGGTACAACAAGTCAAGCGCCTCGGAACAAGTCATGACCGAAGTGAAAAGACTAATTAACCACTACAATAAATTAGGGCAAAAAGTAAGCCTAACCATCACGGGCCACAGCCTGGCGGCGCATTGGGCCTACTAAACGTCACGAGGCCGCGAAGATTCCCAGCGCCCATCGCCGTGCCTTGCGTCCCGCGCCGGAACATCGCTCCGCGACGAGCTGTACCAAATGGGGGTAAAGACCCTCCGCGTGACACTAAAGCAGGACGTGGTGCCACGGATGCCCGGGATCGTGTTCAACGAGGGCTTGCAGCGGTTCGACGACATCACGGGCACGTTGGAGTGGGTGTACACGCACGTAGGGTCGAGCTGAAGGTCGACGCCCGGTCGTCGCCGTACCTTAAGAAGGGATTGAATTTGATAGGGTTTCATATGTTAGAGACGTATCTGCATTTAGTGGACGGATACCACAGTAGTAATTCGGATTTTCGGTCGATTCGAAGAGAGACGTGGCGTTGGTGAACAAGGATTGTGACATGCTAGTGGATGAATTGAGAATCCCACCTAATTGGTATCAATTGGCCAATAAAGGGTTGGTCCAAAACCAACATGGGAGATGGGTCAAACCGAGAGAGATCCGGAAGATATACCATCACCGACCAACGAATCATATGCAAATAATATTAGTGTTGAATATAGTTCTAAATTGTTATGAGTTTGATTTAGTATTTGATTAGAAGTAGTATGATTTAGATAACTGAGTTTTGTATATGATGAAGGAATATATCTCAGTTGGTTTATGGAGTGGCTTAAACTTTTCACATTTATGTTTTTATACATATATATAGATGTTTTGATAAAAAAATAAGAGTAACTTGGTATATGAACCTTGAAAATTTAAAAGACTATTTGATGAATAGATAATATACTGTTTTGACATGTCCAAATGTAACATTCTATCGATCGACTAATTCGATCCGGTCCAAGTTACGTAAAATATCTTAAAATTTGATCAAATTTCGTTTCGTTCGTGAATTTATAAATCATCTAGAAAAACTATGAGTTGAAGTTCGATTTATTCTCCTTGACAAAACAATGCAATTAACTACATGCAATATATTATTGATGTTTTTGGACCAAACAATAACTTTTTTTTCATGAATTTGATGGCATTATTTAACTCATTGACAAGTGACATCAATTATGATCTTAATATGATTACTAAATAGATACTTGTGTGATAGCGAATTAAACTTTGTGATTTTTTAGACGATTAGACTTTTAATCCATAACAATCAACATATATACACAAGTTATTCAAATTTATAGGGAGAAAAGCGAAGTTCTTTCTTGATGGCGAAATACTTGTTGAGCTACAAATTTAATCTCGGATACAATCATGCAAACCGAACATCCCCTTAATGTTTTGATGATTTTGGTAATATATTTGAACCTATTAATTACTAAATTGAAATCTATGAATTTGGACGGAAACTAATTTTTTTGACTCACACCCTATTAGTAATTTTTTTGACTCTGATTTAGATTTATATTCACACGAAATAATATAAAACCGTACAAAATTTGAACAAAAAATCACATTGCTATATTTTTAGCGTTGTCCTTAATCCTATTTTTCCTGCGAATTTTTCGACTTTTTGTCTCTCTCTTGTGGGGTTTTTGACAAATATTTTGACAAATTTGGACGGAAATTGCATGCGACATCACACATTTATTAAGCCAACTAAGTTGTTGACTCTAAATTATATTGGGGCCCAAAACATGCAGTGTGTAGACTGTTTTCCTGATTTACTTTATTATTTCATTTAGCTTAAACTTTTATTTCCCAAAAATAGGTTTAAGTAATCAATAGTATGTTGCACAATGTGCCCATAAATTAATATTCATTTCACTTTACTTTGTCACTACCTCTTGTTAGAAATTCTTATCACCATTTTATGGTACGTTAAAATTATATAATACTCCTCCGTACACCAAAATTTATCCCATTTTTTTCTATTTCCGTCCATCCTCCAAAATTTCGGTCTCATTTCACTCTTTAAGATTTTCGATAAATTTTTAATTCCTATATTCCACTAACTTATTTTTATTCACATTTTACTATAAAAATAATACTATATGAAGTATGACTCACATTCCACTAACTTTTTCAATTCACTTTCTATTACATTTCTTTAAACCCGTACCGGTCAAACCCGGACGAATTTTCGTGGACGGAGGAGTACGTCATATCAAACACGATTCATAATTAAGTTACCTCGTTGAACAATAAAGGAAATTGGTCTCTAAAATCATGAACTTTGCTTAAAATTTGGTATTTCCCATGAACTTTGAAATTGGTATATAATATCACGAACTTTGCATTTTGTTGGTATTTCCCACGGCATGTTTATTGCTATATTTGACTAACTTATTGTGAACTTTTTATACATCGCAGCCTTTAATTCATCAGCGTAGTTTTGACCTTTTATGTACTTTACATGTTATATTAAAAGTGGTTTCAAATATTATAAAACATATCAAGGTTGCCTATATTAAATAAGATTTTGATGAAAATATCTTATTTGAGTGAGTTTGGAAATACCAAACAAAATGCAAAGTTCGTGATATTATATACCAATTTCAAAGTTCATGGGAAATACCAAATTTTAGGCAAAGTTCATAATTTTAGAGACCAATTTCCCAACAATAAATTACATGACAGCAGAAATACTTGTTACATAATCCATTTTATTAGTTTGATCGAATTCTACACGTGAATCCCTATTTTTGGTATTTTTGTGTGTCAGTTTAATGCACAAACAATTCTAGTTACAACTCTTCCATAGAGAAAGCTAATAAATCATTATAGAATTGTGTATATATATTTTTTACAGAGTAAAAGTCAATTTTAGTCCTAAATATATGGTCAAAATATGAATTTAGTCTAAAATATTCACTTTTTGAAAACAGTCCATAACAAATGAAATCCTTGTCGAGTGGTTTTTTTACGTTCCGCAAAAACTAACGGTCATGCCACGTGCAATTCGCTTTGGCCGTTAGTTTTTTGACGGAACCGTTAAAAAAGGACTACTTCGCAACATTTTCATTTGTTATGTACTTATGGATCTGTTTTTCAAAAAGTGAATATTTTTATCAAATTCATATTTTGGTTATATGTTTAGAATCAAAATTGACCTTTACTCTTATACCGTAACAAAAAAGTTCAGTTTTTACACTCTTTTTACTTTATAAAATTTGTGTAAATTATGGAAAACTGTTTTTTTCCAAGTTCATATTTTTGAAAATAAAAAAATTCGAGAGTTAGGATGATGAGTAGGTGGTATATTTTTTATGAAAACAAACAAAAATAATGGCTATTGTTGATGACGAAATACTTAGTTTTTTATATCCTTCCGACTCATCACAAGATTCACGTATATATATGATTTATATGTTTGATTTCGTGTACCCAATCTTCATCTTCATATAAATAATCCACGACAATGAACAATTATTATGTCTTCTGATTTAGTTATCTATCTAATAATAATTTCTTCACGTTCCCCTTCTCATAGTAAGGAAATACTATTAAAATGTCATTTTTAGTAATGACAACCCTATAAAACCCGATATCTATATATTCAAGAAATCCCATTTTTGTGATGATGAGAAATCGGTTGTAGTCTTGTAGATATGTCATGAACAAAGGTACAAAAGAACCAAATAACAAGTATTTCATTTACGTGATGATAATATTAAAAACTCATACATGTATTTCATTTACGTGCACACCAACTCCACAAGGACCACAATTCTCTAACTTTTAGTCCTTGTGACAGGAGTTAATTATAAATCTGGATTTGCTGAGGAATTTAAAGGAGAGAAGATTTGCAAGCTGAAGTGAACACTGTATGGGCTAAAACTCGTCTAGAGCTTGGTTTGGAAGGTTTACAGAGGTGATGAAGAAGTGTGGGTACAAGCAAAACAATTCGATCACACATGTTTCTAAAGAAGAGAGAAGGAAAAATCACATGTCTAATCATCTATGTAGATGATATGATCCTCACGGTGATGACGAAGAGGAGATGGATCGACTAAAGAAGAGTTTATTCACGAATTTGAAATGAAGGACTTAGGACTGGTGAAGTACTTTCTAGGTATAGAAGTGCTGAGATCGAAAAAATGGATCTTTATCGTCGAAGAAGTATGTTCTTGATTTAGGCTGAAACGGGCTACTGGAATGCAAGCCGTGACACTCCTATGGTTGAATCACGGTCCGAGATAGTAGAAGGAGCGAGCTACTCACCGCACTCGATATCGGCGTCGGTTGGGAAACGATATACCTATCCCACACGGACCCGTCATAGCTTATGCGTTGGAGTAGTCGGTCGTTCATGCATGCGCCTCAAGTAACTCAATGGGAAGCACCACGAGGATCGTTCGATACTAAAGGGGACTCGGGCCATGGAATTTTGTTCGAGAATTATGGACATTTGGAGATTCATGGGTTTACGAGATCTTGATAGGCGAAATTCAAATGACGGAAAATCAAGCGGTTATTTCACCTTTGTAGGAGGAAATCTTGTCACAGCATGAGCAAGAAACAAAAGGTGGTAACACTATCGAGCTAAGTAGAGTTCGAGGAATCAAGAGTGGATTGACAAGATTTTATGGTTGAAGAAGTTGATGATAGAGCTGGATTTGAACTCACATAAATCGTGTAAGTTGTTTTGTGATAATAAGGCGGCAATTAACATATCCGAGAATCCAATCCAGATGATCGTACTAAGCATGTCGAGGTGGATCGACATTTCATCAAGGACAACATAGAATCCAAGACGGTAGAACTTCCTTTTGTGAGGTCCGAAGACTCGAAGACCGTTGGCGGGTATTCTTACAAAAGCCGTTGATGCTAGGAGCTTCCGTGAAGTATTGGGCAAGTTAAGAATGAGTGATCCCATTACTTAACTTGAGGGGAGCGTTGGAATGAATCAATTAAAAGAGAACAAGATTGATTGAGATCGCATAATTAAGGGAATTGATATATTTTCCTATTGTGTAATTAGAGCAAATCTTAACATGTATTATCCTTCTCTAAGCCTATTAAAAGGCGTGAATATTGTAATGACCAGTGAACAATTTTGAATGAATACCAAATCTTCTCAACAGGACGTTTTCTGAAGCCCAGCACCTTATTAGAGGGGTCGGCGGAAGGTGTTTGGTACCTGTGCGCGAGATAGTCTTCCCGTCGAGCAGCTTGGGGTAGGGTTTCTTCATGCGCAGCCCACGGGAATCTTCCCGTCGGACTTTGTGTGAAAAGGTTTTATGGTTTGAGAAATCTATAACACAAACTTGTTATTCATTGATCGACAACCTATTTATAATACTAGAATATTACTATCATAATTTATCTAATAAGAAAACAATCTATGGGAAAAATATGATGAATCAAAAAATAAATAAATCCTGTGATGTAGGATCATATCAACACGCCAATCTTTTTATATTTTTGAATTTATAAGTGCGACTTTTATTTCATTTATAGTACTACATTGTATGCACACTATCACAATAAGGTTTCTTAATTTACAGACTATCATAATAAGGTTTATTATTGTTTCCGATTGTTGACTTGGCACCCCAAAACCTTCTGCGTAACTTAACTTCGTAAGATAAATTGTGTCGCAAATATAATTCATTATAAAAGTAGCAAAATACAATCATTATATTACTAGGTTTGAATTTTTCTCTGTCGATGAACTCCTATGGCCGCATAGGCCACATCAAAAAAAATAAAATTAGATAATAAAATATGATAACTTGGACTGAGTAATGAGAGCTAGAGACGAGTTCAATTCAAATTTACGTGACATACTAACAAATTAAATCGGCTAATTAATACTAAATTATCTCAAATTCAATAAAGTTTCTAAATATATTTTTAAAAATAAGATCTCTTAAAGTTAACAAGTGATTAAGCAATACTACTATTTTAAAAATAAGATAATCTTTTACTTATTATTAGAGAAAGGTTATCAAATTTTAGATCATTTGAAGTTTAAGTCTATTAAAGAGCCTAAACAATATATGTATTACTTGTAAATAGGAGTATAATAATAAGAATAAAAGTAGATAACAAGTTAAAGTTAAACCATAAACAATTTTAATTTTTATTATATTTTTAATTAATAATAGAAGAAATTGTAATTTACTTTTAAACTTTGACACAATAGAAGAATCTTAATTTACTTCTAAATTTTGTCAAAGTCTCATATTACAAATTTGCAATGTCAAAAAAGTCTATTTTAATGGAGTAGATTATTAGTCTAATAATGAAACTTAGCTAATAATGTAATATTTTAGTAAAATAATGTAGCATAAAAGTGTAATAATGTAACTTGACTAATAATGTAGAATTTTAGTCTAATATGTAGTTTATCACAACCATCCAATCCAATGATCCATGAGTTGTGATCTGTTTGATGCTTAATTCTAAGGAGGTAGTAGGACCTTAACGTTCATATATATTTATGTTATTTATACTAAAATTTAAAAAGAATGATTGTATGAACAAGATTTGATTGTGGTGAAGTTTAATTGTTTTGGACTTTTGAAGTAGTTGAACACTAGAATTATTTTTGAATATTTTGGATATAATAGATTTTTTTCGGTGTACGGTATGTCATAACCTCCTTTTGGTTATTGTTAGTTGTGAGTCTTTAGTGTAGCTCAATAGTTTGTTGAACGCAGTTACTTGTATTCACTTCTCTACATATACTTCTTCTACTTGAATTAGTTAAAAATTCACGAGTGTATTCGTTCTGTCCAATTCACTGTTACTCCATTCTACTTTACTGTTACATTTTCTTTGCTTCACTGCAATTGTATTTCGTTCTTGCTACTCTTTGCTGATTTTGTAACACCATAACTTTTAGTCTTTGTTACAGGAGTTTGTTACAGGAGTTAATTACGTAAATGATTATTCTTAAATTGTAGTTCTAATAAAATTTGATTTCATGATTACCCTTTTGTCTAAGTTTAAAAATATTATAAATTTATAGCATCTATTTTTCTTTCTTCACTCAATAAATAATCAGTCATAACTTTTGATCTACTTAAATTGACGTATCTTCAATAAAGACGCAAAACACAAATTATATTGAACAAATAATGATTTTGGTATAAAATTATTCGGAAAATTGTGAGTCGGACTATTGTCTGAATAACGGAAAGCAGTATCGACCGTATTATTAGTAGGGAGTGATCAATTGCTAACTCATTATTTAATTGCTAACTATAACTAATTTAAGGCCATGATTTTAAAAAACGCTGTGGTCTATAATTTACGTGTAATTTTCGTTTTTATTAATTAAATCGAAAAAATTAAAAAAAAAAACGCCAAATTAGGGTTTTGGATGAAAATGTCAATATAGTGTTTAAAATATTAACACAATGCTTTGAGAATGTCAACACAAATTTAGGATTGACATTGTATATGCTTTATATTGACTATTATCTTGATCGTATGCATTCTGTATACGAAAAATATGAAAATTCTAGATTTTTTTTTCAAATTTTAACGTCGAACACATGCATGTAGTATATCATTGGAATCCTTATAAAATTATCTTTAATTTGATACATGTTATATGAATTTAAAGTTTTGGGATTTCTTTTAAAAGTTAGTTATAACTAACTTGACATTAATACCCCAATTGATTTTTATTGGAATTAATCATATACTTTATTGATGTTTTTGTTGATCGTATTGACGTTTTGTGGTAATGATCTAGAGCCTTTAATTTAAATATCTAATGACTATTATTGAGTTGTAGTTAGCAATTAAGCATTGAGTTAACAATATAACACTCTCCATTATTAGTATATTCAGATTTGGGCTTAAAAGTTAGCATAACAAAATTTGGGCTATAATTTTTAATAAGCACGTTTTAAACTTTAAGTCCAACTCAATTGCAAGACCCATCTCATTTCATGAAGTGATTTATTCTTGTTGTTTTGTCTTCTCTCGTCGAAAAGTTAGTGATATTCCTTTTATCGTCCAATAAAATTGAATCATTTCATTTTTAAAAAAGAAAAACATCTAATCACTCTTACTTTATTTCATCATTTACTTTACTCTAAAATATTTCCTACTTTTTTCATCTCTCTTATTAATTTAATATAAATTCTTAATTTTCATGCCCAAAAAATTTGTATCAACTTTTATGGGATGGAGGTAGTTCTATGTCTTTACATAGTAGAATTAATATCGAACCCTAAAGCTCATGTATTTGTGTTGGCTTAGTGATAATATCGTTAATACCAAGGCTAAAGGCTCATATATAAATCCACTATAATGCGACTTTTAACTTTTTTTTATAAGCAAAAACGTTTAAATTTCAATACTAAATAAACACAACTCAGAGGACAAATTGCAAGTTCTGTTTTAAAAATTTTTTGCCTCAAACATATACTTCCTCTGTCTTGCCGAAAACTTCTCTTGGACATGAAATTTAAAAAATAATATTAAAAAGTTAGGTGAATAGAGAATAAAATAAGAGAAAATATACAACAAATGAAATTATTAAAAGAGATATGCATGTGTATTTTAAAATTTAAAATTACTAAAGCAAATAATATAAACATGCATCATATTCTCTCCAGAAATCTCTAGCTCTTTCACGATATATTTTTATTTATCATGTGCCGACTCAATGAATAATCAACACTCCCCTGCATTTATATATTTTAAATTTATTTTAAATTCTCGTATATAAAATATATATGCACGTTATTATTTCAAAATTTCAAACTCAAAATTTATAGCAATAAATACCTACTGAAGTAAATTATAATATTGACCCATGTATGCACTATTTGTCTATTTCCAATTCCAATGGCGACCTTCTTCACCAATCGCGTGTAAATTAAGCTAGTAGATTCAGGCTTAGTTGGTAAAATTTCACCATGTTTGGATTTAAGTATATCTAAAACTTATTGTCATATTTATTATACTACATTTTATTAATATTTTTGAATTTTAAAGTGCGACTTCGTTCCATTTATAGTTTGTTTACACACTACCACAATTAATGTTTCCGATTGTTGACTTGGCAGTTGTGAGTTGACACCCCAAAACCTTCTGTGTAACTTAACTTCCTAAGATAAAAAAAATTGTGTCGCAAATATAATTCATTATAAAAGTAGCAAAACACAATCATTATATTACTAGGTTTGATTTTTCTCTGTCGATGAAATCCTATGGCCGCATAGGCCACATCAAAAAATAAAACTAGATTAAAACATGATAACTTGGACTGAGTAAAGAGAGCTAGAGACGAGTTCAATTCAAATTTACGTGACATACTAACAAATTAACTCGGTTAATTAATTAAAATACAATGCAAAAAATTATATAATGCCGTCCAGCAACACACTCTATTATTAAAAAAAGTGAAATTTCAAATTAAATTAGATATCTCAACTTCCCCATCTACTACCATAACACGTCCACGACCTTTTCTTTCACTCACTATGTATATATATGCATTAGCCATATTCCTTCCTTCATATACACAAACCATAAAAAAACACAATCCTCATTCATCTACCACTCCCAAATTATTCTTTCAATTTCTCAAGTTTGTAATTCAATTCCAAATTCTTATCTAATGACTAACATGTACAATCGGAAATAAAACCTGATATCGCCACAATGAAACCCCTAGACCAGAGGAGTTCGAGAAAGGCATTAATCGTCGACTTTCTCAGTAGATTACTACAAGAACGCTCGATAAGTACTCAGTCCGCAGCCAAGTTGAGCCGGATACCTGGGACCGGCTACCTAACTCGGCCCCAAACGAACCGGAACCGATCGAACAAATCCTCCACGGACGCTCAGAACGACATCGTCCCTGGTCTAACACACTGGCAGAGCCTAACTACTTCGCTACTTCCTCGAGCGAAGCATCGCTGGATTCCTCGGGAAATGCTGAGCACGGGATTCAACGTGGTCGGATTCAACTGGATGTCGCTCTCCGGGCCCCCACCGAGCCCCGAGACATCGTGATGGACTGGCTCGGAGATGCTTTCCCGCTTCCGTCGGAGCTCTTCTCCGGCGGCGGCGGCGGCTGTTGCAGGGGACCACCTGCGAGGCCATACTCTGCACAATGGTCGCCGCCAGGGATCGAGTCCTGAAGAAGATTGGGAGAGAGAACATCAACAAATTGGTTGTGTACGGATCGGATCAGACGCACTCTGCTTTGCAGAAAGCAGCTCAGATTGCCGGAATCAACCCTAGCAATTTCCGCCGTGGCGACGTCGAGAGCCACCGAATTCGGGCTCACAGCAGAGGCATTTCGGGCTCAAGTCGAATCTGACGTGGAATCAGGCCTGGTTCCTCTGTTTCTGTGCGCAACGATCGGAACGACGTCGTCTACCGCAGTAGATCCGCTCGGCCCGCTCTGCTCTGTGGCGAAGGAGTTCAACATTTGGGTGCACGTCGACGCCGCCTACGCCGGAAGTGCCTGCATCTGCCCGGAATACCGCCATTTCCTCGACGGCGTTGAAAACGCCGATTCCTTCAGCTTCAACGCGCACAAATGGTTTCTCACAACGCTCGATTGCTGCTGTCTGTGGGTGAAGGATCCAAGCGCGCTGGTGAAAGCGCTCTCGACATATCCGGAATATCTAAGAAACAAAGCTTCTGATGAGAAATCGGTGATCGATTACAAGGATTGGCAGATCACTCTGAGCCGCCGATTCAGATCTCTGAAACTATGGCTCGTGATCCGACTACGGCGTCGCGAATCTGAGGAAATTTCCGGAGCCACATCAAAATGGCGAAGAATTTCGAAGGATTGATCGGAATGGACAAGCGATTCGAGGTGGTGGTGCGAGAAACTTCGCCACCGTGTGCTTCCGCATTTCGCCGATCGAGATCAGCGGAAATCACCAGATCGTGTCAAAGGAGTTGGCGGAACAATATAAACGCGAAATTACTGGAAACGATAAACGAATCGGGAAGATTTACATGGCGATCGGTGATCGGAGGAGTTTATGTGATGCGGTTTACCGTCGGAGCCACCTTGACGGAGAACAGACACGTCATCTTGGCTTGGAAAGTTGTTCAAGAACATGCAAACGCCCTCTTAAATTCCTCTTAAATTTTAGCATATTGGTTTATTTAATTTAATGTGCATTTTAATTTGTAGAAATGTAAGTCCTATTCATAATAAATTTTGGAAGGAAAATAATATTTTTGTTTTAAGATTCGTATTCAAAGAACTAGTGGGCTCAATCTTAGTTGGTATATTTGGTGGACCATTAACTTTGGGGTTTTCGATGGGCTTGAGAAAACTAGACATTTCTAAAGAAATCAATACTCAATAATTTAGAGATAAGAGTACTTTCAGAAATCAATACTCAATAATTTTTGATAGGTGCAGAAGAACATGTGACTTGAATTAGTTAAAGTTACATGCTTTATTTAATTATTAGTCCATTATTTTTGTAATTGTTTGGTGACTTGAATCACTGAATGTATCAATGTCGATCTAATATTCCTTACAAATTTCAGTAGTGGGAGAGAACAAATCTATGGGCTCACACTTCGAATTCTTGTTGTATATTATTGTCACAGTATCTACTCGCGTGATGCACGGTCCAATTAATTTACTGAAAACTAATTTAATATATCACTTTATCACTCGTATTTGAAAACTTAAAAAAAACTAAACTTGGAAACTTAACATCTACAAAATATTTTCCATAAGCATATATAGGCCACATATGTATTTGTTCTAAAGTTTTCATCCTATTTTTTTCTCTTCTAGAATTCTCTACTTTTTCTCATATATTCTATTTATTCCTAAATATTTCTATTATAAATTATCTTCAAATTTTAATTTTAATTTTCAAAGGATTGATCGGAATGAACAAGCGATTCGAGGTGGTGGTGCCGAGAAACTTCGCCACCGTGTGCTTCCGCATTTCACCGATCGAGATCGCGGAAATCACCGGATCGTGTCAAAGGAGGAGGCGGGGAACAATATAAACGCGAATACTGGAAACGATAAAACGAATCGGGAAGATTTACATGACGCATGCAGTGATCGGAGGGGTTATGTGATGCGGTTTGCCGTCGAGCTACCTTGATGGAGAAGACACGTCATCTTGGCTTGGAAAATTCTTCTTAAATTTTACTCCATATTGGTTTATTTAATTTAATGTGCATTTTAATTTGTAGAAATGTAAGTCCTATTCATAATTAATTTTGGAAGGAAAATAATATTTTTGTTTTAAGATTCTTATTCGAATAATAGTGGGCTCAATCTTAATTGGTATATTTGGTGGACCATTAACTTTGGGCTTTTCGGTGGGCTTGGCGAAACTAGACATTTTAAAACAAATCATTACTCAATGATTTAGAGATAAGTATAATGGAGTATTTCAAATATCAATACTCAATGATTGTTGATAGTGCAGGAGAACATGTGACTTGAACTAGTTAAAGTTACATACTGTATTTAATTATTAGTCCATTATTTTCATAATTGTTTGTAGTGACTTGAATCATTGAATGTATCAATGTCGATACAATATTCCTTACAAATTTCAGTAGTGGGAGAGAACAAATCTATGTGCTGATACTTCAAATTCTTCTTGTATATTATTTATCTTTCTATAGTACTAGCTTGCATGATCTTTTAATTAAAAAGTATTTTATGCATCATTAAGGGCTATTTATTTCAAATGGGATTTATATAGTCGAGACTGAATGACTGATATACATGTAATATTCGAAATAAAATCTAATACTCATAATATAAACATACGCAACATATATATAGTTGACTAATGCCGCACGTTCGTTTTCTAGAAAGGCTATAGATGTAATCGCAATAAATATTTTTAATATACATTAAAGAAATTATTTAATAGCAACCAGCTTCCAAAATGCTCACTTGGTTTGGGTGGCTCATTTATTTATAAAAATAACTAACTTGTTTTATAAACTACTGCATTATTGTTTTTGATGGATAGTTAATAGATGCGGAAAATAGTTTATAGAAAAATAGAATTTAATTTGTACAAAGAAATTTACTCATCTAACAGTAAATTTTGGTGGAAATGCTGTTCACCTTAAAATAACGCGTGGAAGCCTCCCAAGTCAAAATTAATTTGGCGTTGAATAAGCATTTCATATTAATTTAACTTGACCTAATCGAATTTACTCAAATGAAATAATTAAATAAGGTGAAATTACTTTTGACTGAGCCAAATTAAACGCGTTTGACTGTGTCATAGGTTGGAATGTTGATGCCGGTGCATTGCCTAGGCACGGACACGATTAGTTGGGTCTCGAACTTTTCCTTTTCAACGGAATCGGAAAAATTGACAAATACTAGGGTATCGAATAAACTTGAGAGTCGAGACCAGGTTTATTACTACACATAAACAACTCCGTACACCAACGTTGATGTATCGCACATCCCTCCCTTCTGTCCGGCTCCAATTATTGTGTATTTTGGAGTAGGAATATTTTCACAATATTAAGATACATATATATCACATATACATATATATAGACTATAGTACGAGTGGAGTGTTATATCTAACTACAACTAAATATTAGCATTAGATATTCAAATTAATGGCTTAGATCATTAATCCCTAAATGTCAATACTATCAACGGAAAAGCGTCAATAAGGCCATATGATTAATTCCAAAAAAATCAATAGGAGTATTAATGTCAATTAACTACATGTTTATTTATAACTAACTTTTAAAGAAATCCCAAAACTTTAAATTCATATAACGTATATCAAATTAAAGATGATTTCATAAGGATTCCAACAATATCATACATGCTATGTTCCGACGTTAAAATTTGAAAAAAAATTCAAATTTTTTTAATTTTTCATCAAACGTAATTGTCAATATCTTATATAAAATATGTCGATATAAAACATGTAGAATGTCAATATAAAGAATGGGTAACATTCTTAAAGCATTGTGTTGACATTCCAAAGTTAGTTGATATTTTCGAACACTATATTGACATTTTATCAAAACCATAATTTAGAGTTTTTTTATCTTTTTGATTTAATTAATAAAAATGAAAATTACACTGGCAAATTATAGACCACACGTTTTCTAAAATCCTATGGTCTTAAATTACTTGTAGTTAGCAATTAAATGATAAGTTAACAATTGATCACTCCCCCTATAGTACAACACTGAACACTTATATCATAATATCACGAATCATAAAATGTCTAATATGATTAATAAAAACAATATCCATATGTACAGATTGATTGAATACATGAGGACTAATATATGTCTTCACAAAGACAACAATATTGACTCTAGGATAAAGGTCTTGCACAATTAATACATATAGGTCGTCGGAAACCTTTCAATATCAACTGTCTTAAAAGCGAAAAAGAAACATTTCCGTGCCCACATATGAGAAACAACTAAGGAGACCTCATAATCAATGGTTACATTTTATGTGGTACATATAGTAACAAATGGGACCTCGTAAACAATGACCATATTTAATATGGTATACATACCCATTGTATATTTGCAGCTATAGTTCATAATTTCACTCGTTTTCCTTTCCTTTCTTTCGTACAAAAATATCGAAATTGTTACACTTCTTTAGTAGTACTATTAAAATTTGACAATTAGTTATATATGCATTTACTATGATAATTAACAAGTGTCCTCAATCATCAATTACACTGTCTTACTACAAGAGATTGATATTCCTTTTTATTGTCCCATTACAAGAATCAATTACATTTTCTAGTGAAAACAACACTTTCATTATCACTTTTCTTATTTTCTTTATTCTATTTTTACTTCTCTACTTAATTTCGATAATTATTTTTTTTAATTTTGTGCAAAAAAGAAAGAAGTTGATCACTTGTTGAGATAAATAGAATGTTTATTTTATACTACTAATAAAATATCAATGGTGAATTAATTGAATGTAGAACAAACTTATCAAATAATAAAAATTAAAAAGATAAATAATGATGGATAAACCGAATCGACAAATGAGGGACTTGATCCCCTGTGGCAAAATGCATAGGAGGGATGCTGTGCAAATCATATCGCTCCACTGATTTTTATTAAGTTAGATTATTTTCTTTTTTGCATAAATGAGTGGCTTTGATCTACACAAGATCCTCATAGTGCATTTTGCCACAGAAGGATCCCAAATCCCAAATGAGACTGAAAATGGCAGATAGAGAGGTAGGTAGTTCATAAAACTTATGAAAACAGTTAATATTATGAAATAGATAAGTCTTAATCTTGATAAACATTAAATAAATACTTATATTAAAATAAATTGAATATGTATACATACATATATTAATTAGAAGTTGTATAATGAATAGCACTTCTTATTTTCTTGAGCACGTATCCTAAGATTCAAAAATAGCATACCATACAAGTGGACAAATATATTGGACAATTATGCTGCCCTAAATTTGTGTGAAGGAGACTGGATCCATTCTGCAATACTCCCCATCTCATTCTATCATTAATTTATATCTATTATTATCTCTGTGCAAATCCAAATAAAATGCCGCAAACACCCTGAACAATTCAAGTTCCACCCCCTTGGGCCAAATTAAACGTGTTTGACCATGTTATGGAATGGAATGGATACATTTATATTGGAGTACATTTTATTATATAAGTTCCAAATACACCACGAAATGACATACAACATTGTGATCAAAATTTTCTTATCAATGCCTTTGGGCGAACTATCGAGCCATGTGAGAAGACATTAATTTAGTTGTTTCTGAAGCAAAAATGATATTTCATCTGCCTCACGATACTTGAGTTAGTTCTTTCTTGCATCTTTGAAAAAATGATGTAATAAATAGTTAGAAATGAGAAGAGAAAGAAAGACAAAATAAAGTGGAGTATTATTTTTCAAAACGAGTCGAAAAAGAAGAACTTCAGTGACGTGGAATGAAGGGAGCAAATTTTTTCTAAGCAAATTTTCTATTTGGGACTGAAAACATGAAGTTTGAGTTCAAAATCTCTTGTTAACTACTCTCTATATTCCATAGTAGTAGAGTCATTTCATTTTTAACACTCATTTTGAAAAAATAAAGTGGTGAGTAATATAAGAAGAATAATGTAGAAAATAATTAAAGTGGAGAATCATTTCATTTTCTTTCTACATTATTCTACTTACTCTTACTCTTTCTCCACTTTAAGTCTCTCTGTCCTTTGTAGTTGAGTCAGTATCTTTTTGGTTGTCCCTACAGAATCAGCATTTCTTATTTTGGTAAAAAACACTAACTTTTTCTTCTCTCTTACTTTATAATCTCTCTTATTTTATTCTCTCATCACCTGTCTACATTTTTCCTTCCCTACTTTATTCTTTCTTCACTTAAATCACTTTTAACACAATTTCTTAAATTCCATGCCGAAAAGAACGCATCTACTAGGAGGAACAAAGGGAGTACCATTTTTTAAAAAGCTACAAATGAAATGACTCTTATCGTGAAAGAGAGCATGTTGTTTACAAGACAAAAGGAGCACTTTTTTTCTTCTTTCATGAAAATTAGCGATGTTACTCCCTTTGTCTTTCAAGATGTCCACCTTCATTTCTCACTCTAGATGTCCATTTTCTACACTTTAAAATAAATATTTTTCTCCTCTTTTTCATTAAAATATTAATTCATATTTTTACTCAAGTTAATCATATTCAATTATTCCATTTAAAATTCTGTGTTATTCAAGAACCATATTGAATTAAACTGAGTTTTGAGATAATGGCATCAGAAGACAATTTCTAAGCGGCTAAGTTTCGGTTGAAAATAATTAACCCTAAAGAATTTGTCTACTTGTGTCACATCACGCACATTTAATTCATTTGCACATGCACACAAATAATTATGCACTGCCTCCCATTAGAATTACACACACTTTGATGGTAACAGTTTAAAGTAAAGAGTTAGTTTTATAAAAGTTAATGGAATATGGACCATTTTTTTATATTGTTTTATAATAAAATGAGTGAATTGGGTTAGTGGAATGTGAGACCTACTTACTATTTATGAAAAACGTGTATGATTTAATCGGTAACTAACCAAACTGGAAAAGTGCTTATTTAATCGGACGATGGAGTAATATCTAAACTCAAGTATATACTTCTGCTACCGGGACAAAAAGCATTAATTAACGTAATTTCTTTTCAAAAGAACATATACTGCACACACCCAACTACAACTATCCCATGAGCAGGTTTATTGGTTATTAGAATCAAATTATTTAATTAGTTAACGCAAAATTGTGGGAAATAAAATATCAAGATTCCATCTGCTAAGACATTGTTATGCTCAATTATTCATCAAATCAAGAAGAAGATCTAGAGTATTAGTATTTTTACTGCCACGAGAGAGCCTCGATATTAATAGTCGTTAATCATGATATAGTTCTATCTTTCGCCAGTTGCTTGTTTCTATGCCAGCTATAAAATAATTTGTTCGCTTTTTAATTATATAAAGAAAAGTACGCCACAAAATGACATACGTACAACATTGTGATCAAGATTTTCTTATCAATGCCTTTGGGCGAACTTTCGAGCCATGTGAGAAAGACACTAATTTAGTTGTTTTTGAAGAAAAAAATTGATATTCTATACTATCTCGTTCTTGAGTCATTTTTTTTCACTCGTTTAAAAAAATAATATAATAAATAGTTAAAATAGTATAGAAGTAAACTAAAAATAGAATAAAGTGGAGTATTATTTTTCTAAAAGCAGTGCAAAAAAAATAACTCAAGTGACGTGGGATGAAGGCAGCAAATTTTCTATTTGGGACCGAAAACAGTGAAGTTTGAATTCAAAATCTCTTGTTAACTACTCACTCCATTCCACAATAGTAGAGTCATTTCTTTTTCAGCACTCATTTTGAAAAATAATTAAAGTGGAGAGTAAGACAAGAGAGAATAATGTAGAGAATAATTAAAGTGGAGAGTCATTTCATTTTGAGCACTCATTTCATTTTCTTCTCTACATTATTATATTCTTCTCTTCTTTACATTTTCTCAATTTAAATATCATTTTTCTAAAAAGTGCTACAAATGAAATGACTCTATTCTTGGAATGAAAGGAGTATGTAGTTTACAAGAAAAAAGGTGCACTTTTTTCGTCTTTCATGAAAATTAGCGATGTACTCCCAAAACAAAGATATCACCTTTCTTTTTTGTTTGTCTCGATGCAGATGTCCTTCTATACTTTAAAATAAATATTTCTCTCTTCTCTATCTATTAAAATATTCATTCACAACCTTTACTCTACCTAATCATATTCAACTATCCCACTTGGGTTCGATTGGTTGCCTTGAAACTATAGGTTAGTGGAATGTTTTCACCCATTTTCCTCTGTTTGGTTCACCTTTGGGAAAGGGTTGTTGACCCGGAAGATAAACGACCCGTCTCAATTTTGGGATAGTAAACCAATTTTTTGAGCTATCTCTACCTCCCTCCACCCTGCGATTAGTTGTATCTATGGTTGCAATAATTAATGCTAAATTAGATTTTACCAACTTCTCCTCATCCACTTCACAAAATTGCTTAAACGCTTCAATTGAGAGGGGGCCTAAATCTCACGCCCAATTAGGGGCAAGCAGAAATTGGGGCAAATCTGATTTGGGAAAGAAGAAACCACTCGCGTCGTTGTGCTCCCTTGACGGGACGACGCGATAGGCTTCAAGCGTGTCTGATGCGGACTTGATTCGGAAGGTATCGATTTCTTCACAATCCTAATTACTTTTCGAACTAGGTTTGTTTTGGTGGAGGAATGAATACAATGTCTGGATTTATGATGGGTTATCTCCATCCACAAAATTAAGTATGATTTTGTTCTCCATTCACAAAATTCTTGTTATATGCTTTCGACCCATTAACAAATTAGAGCAAATGATTGATTTATTTTTTATTAGTAGGTGTTTACGAAAATCACTATTTTTAACTTTTGTGTTGAATTTCTGATTTGTGACATCGATGAATGCATATGCTATTTACTCCATTTTTGCTATTTTTTTATGTTTTGCTTTGCATTGTTGAAGTGTCTTTGTGTATCTTTTGGAAGGAATTGTTGAGATGTTGATTTGTAGGGTGATGAATGAATATGCTAATTACTTCATTTGCGTTGTTTTACTTATTGCGTTGCATTGTTGAATTACGAGGTTTGTGACATTGACACTGATTATGCAAATTACTTCATTCCAAATCATAGGATGCTTCGTCCGGAAGAAAAAGACTGAATACATGTTAGTGTTAGAGGAAATTGTTCAGTAATTACAAAATAAACTTGCTTCTTCTTCGCATCGTGGTTCCTTAATTAGAGGCAAATCCAAAGGAAGGACGTGCTCGGCCAATGTCGAGTTATAGTTTGATAAACAAAAGGCCTAAACAAGTATGCCATATCAACATAATGGTTAGGCTTACAGAAGGGCATGCATTGATAATCTCGAATGGACGGGAACACTTTTGGAAGGCTATGTCACCTATTTTTACCGCTAAATTAGGAATCTGAAATTTTGCCCCTATTTTACCGCTAAATTAGAGTTTAAAGGTAACATGGGGTTTACAAATTAATTCAAGGGACATAGTGGTCTTTTGGTTGCATATTCTATTATTTTGTTATTTTAATAAAATCAAAGAAAATGTGGCTGCAAAATTTTAAACTGCAACCAAACAATGAAAGAGTTACTTATCCTAAATGAAAAGTAGGAACGTATTATAAACAAAGTGATAGTATTTGCTTTCTTACATTTTTCATAGTAGGCAACCAATCGAACCCTTAAAAATACGAGTGTAATTCAAAAACTTGGCCAATTTAAATGAAACTGAATATGTAGTTTTGAGGTAACAATATCAGAAAACAATTTCTAAGCGGCTAATTAGTTTCGGTTGAAAATAATTAACACTAAAGAATTTGTCGTACTTGTGTCACATCACGCACATTTAATTCATTTGCACATGCACATCCCTATGTTGATGTTGAGGGAAATAATTGATATCTAAACTAAAGTATATACTTCTGCTATCGGGACAAAAAGCATGAATTAACGAAATTTCTTTTCAAATTTCAAAAGAATATATACTGACACACAGCAGCCAACTACATCATCAACTACCATAAACGGGTTTTATTGGTTATTAGAATCAAATTATTTAATTAGTTAATGCAAAATAGTGAAAAAATAAAATTATCAAGATTCCATCTACTGAGACATTGTTATGCTCAATTATTCATCAAATCAAGAAGTAGATCTAGAGCATTATTATTATTATTATTGTATTATTATTATTATTATTATTATTTTTACTGCCACGAGAGAGCCTCAATATTAGTAGTCGTTAAACATGTTTCTTGTTTCTATGCCAGCTATAAAATAATTTGTTTACTCTTTAATTATATAAAGAAAAGTACAGCTATACGAGATGCCCGCTGCTGCAAGTATCGGCCTCTTCTATTTGTTTCCTATCCTTCACGTTTTATTTTATAGTTCTGTTTCACTTCATTTCTTTCATAGTATTAATAATACTGGTTACATTAGTGGGCATGGTTTGGAAAAATATGAAGAATTATACAAAAATTAGTATAATAGCGACTCCCAATTTTATAATATTTGTAGACTATTAATGGAATATATAATTTTATTTATTTACTATACTTATAGCATAAAATAAGATAAATAATGATGGGCGCATTAAAAATAGTGAGACAAATACTAGCGACAGAGAGGGTACATAAGACTTATAATGAGTACAATTAATATACAAAATACTAGATTTTAATCTTTACAAACATTAAAAAATCATACATATATCTAAGTGAATAGAAAATTAATTTTTCATTAATAAAAAGCATACATAGGGGTTAATTAATGATTCTTATCCCCTAGTTGAGGTTGCTCCGGAAGTGCAACGAATTATGGTTAAGTTTTTTTTCTTACCCCCAAATTTGTCAGTATTTTTCTCTTAAATTTTTCCATGTTAAAATTTTGGTATGATTTTTCATTGTTTATTCTTTTTTATTTGTAGATTTGTATGCGCCATTTATAGCAATATGTACATCAAACTTTGTGCCCAATTGCCAATATAATACAGTATATAGCCATTTATAGCCGACTCTTGAACACTTACTATATGATAAGAAAAAATGTATCCCTCCATCCCGAAATATCTGAAGCATTTTTTTTAGAGATTTAAGAAATTGATATTTAAAGAAAAATACGTAAAGTATGAGAGAGAGAAAAAAAGAGAAGTAAAAAATACTCCCGTCCATAAAGATTGTTCCATTTTCCATTTATGTCATCCACAAAATTTGTCTCATTTCACTTTTTATCATTTTTGGTAGTGATTCATATTACCTAACTCATTTTTTTATAAAACTAGTACTCCCTCCGTCCCATAATAGATGTCACATTTTTTTTTTAGATTGTCTCACAAGAGATGTCATATTTTTTTTTTTGAAAAAATTCTCTCACATTAATATAAATATACTATTTTCTCATGCTCAAACACAAAACAAAATCTCCTAAAATCTTGTGTCATTACCAGTGTGTCATCTATTATCGACGGGGGAGTATATAAAAGTAGGACTCACATTCATTAACCTTTTCGACTCATTTTTTATTACATTTTAAAACTGGTTGGTCAAAATGAACAATATTTGTGGGATGGAGGAAATAATAAAATATGTAGAGAATAAAGTAAAAGAGATGATTTTATCTAAAAAGAAATGACTTCCCTTTTAGCGAACGTCCAAAAAAAAATATGACTACTTTGTCTCCGCACAACTAGCCATATACCCTTAAATCGTTGAAGGAGAATGGATCCTTCCTACAATAACCCCACTACTCATTTTATCATTACATCCCCTATTATTTTCTGAGCAAAAACCAAATTGAATACCAAATACCCTGACCCTGTGTGAACCTTGAACAGTTCTAAGTTCTACTCACAATTAAACATGCAAAAGAAATAAAAAAGAAAAAAGAAAAATAATTTATAAGACTAGTAATGCTGTCCAACAACCCCACTCGATTTTACGACCAAAAAGAAATCCTCAACTTGCCCTTCCCTCCTCTCTCTATTTCTATATATACCTACCATATTGTCTCTCATTCAATTCAGGAAACCCCCCAAATTTAATTTTTGGCTGCGTTTCCAACTCCAAATTAGCTCACAAGGTGAAACTCTCATTTCCACAAAAATATCAAATTCATGGGCAGTTTACCCAATCAAAAACTTGACACCGGATTCTCCGGTGTCATCAAGCCCCTAGACCCGAAGTTCGGGAGACGGGCATCTAGTCATCGACTTTCTTCGGATTCTACAAGAACGTCGATAAATACCGGTTCGCAGCCAGGTCGAGCCGGGCTACCTGAAGAAGCGGTTACCCGAATCGGCTCCTCACGATGCGGAGCCGATCGAGAAAATCCTCGGGACGTCCAGAACGACATCGTCCCCGGCATCACACACTGGCAGAGCCCTAACTACTTCGCCTACTCCTCGAGCGGGAGCATTGCCGGATTCCTCGGGGAAATGCTGAGCACGGGATTCAACGTCGTCGGTTTCAACTGGATGTCGTCTCCGGCCGCCACCGAGCTCGAGAGCATCGTCATGGACTGGCTCGGGAAGATGCTCAAGCTTCCGTCGGAGTTTTTATTCTCCGGCGGCGGCGGCGGCGTGTTGCAGGGGACCACCTGCGAGGCCATACTCTGCACAATGGTCGCCGCCAGGGATCGAGTCCTGAAGAGGATTGGGAGGGAAAACATCAACAAATTGGTGGTTTACGGATCGGATCAGACGCATTCCGCGATCCAGAAAGCAGCTCAGATTGCCGGAATCAATCCGAGTAATTTTCGCGCCATAGCGACGTCTAAATCGAACGCATTCGGCCTCACAGCAGAGGCATTTCGGGCTCAAGTCGAATCTGACGTGGAATCGGGCCTGGTTCCTCTGTTTCTGTGCGCAACGATTGGAACGACGTCGTCTACCGCAGTAGATCCGCTCGGCCCGCTCTGCTCTGTGGCGAAGGAGTTCAACATTTGGGTGCACGTCGACGCCGCCTACGCCGGAAGCGCCTGCATCTGCCCGGAATACCGCCATTTCCTCGACGGCGTCGAAAACGCCGACTCATTCAGCTTCAACGCGCACAAATGGTTCCTCACAACGCTCGATTGCTGCTGTATGTGGGTGAAGGATCCGAGCGCGTTGGTAAAAGCTCTCTCGACTTATCCGGAATATCTAAGAAACAAAGCTTCCGATGAGAAATCGGTGATCGATTACAAGGATTGGCAGATCACTCTGAGCCGTCGATTCAGATCTCTGAAACTCTGGCTCGTGATCCGGAGCTACGGCGTGGCGAATCTGAGGAAATTTCTGCGAAGCCACATCAAAATGGCGAAGAATTTCGAAGGATTGATCGGAATGGATAAGCGATTTGAGGTGGTGGTGCGAGAAACTGCCACCGTGTGCTTCGCATTTCGCCGATCGAGATCAGCGGAAATCACCAAATCGTGTCGAAGGAGGAGGCGGCGAACAATATAAGCGAAATTACTAGAAACGATAAACGAATCGGGGAAGATTTACATGACGCATGCGGTGATCGGAGGAGTTTATGTGATGCGGTTTGCCGTCGGAGCTACCTTGACGGAGAACAGACACGTCATCTTGGCTTGGAAAATCGTTCAAGAACATGCAAACGCGCTCTTGAACAGTTCCTGATTTTTGCTCATTTTTTTTTTCATTTTTATTTTTATTTCTTAACAATGAAATGTGCAATTCCAGTCATCTGTTTTTTTTTTTTTTTTTTTTTTTTTTTTTTTTTTGAATTTGAATAATATATATAATTAAAATTATATATTATCTTGTGTATATATATGTATTAATGGAGTATATGAAGTTAATATTTTTCAACTAAAAGTTGAAAAATAGTGGTTTTCTTACGAATTAACACTTGTGACGATGTTACAGTGAGTGATAATTTACATATGATTGGAATTAATTATAGATGAAGTGAGGCATACTACTCTATTAATTAATTACACTTTTAAATTTACGTGAATTAGGTGAGACATTGCAACACTGCTAGGCGTCATCCTGCTTAGAATTAGTCGTTACTTGTTCTCTTAAAAGGTCATGTTTATATTTTTTAAATGATGTTTAGGAGCTAAATCACTATCTGAACTATCAAATTACAGGAAATCCTTTGACTGGGTCCATCTAGGATAATTTATATATTTATTTATTATTGTTGGTTGCCAGAGAAGAACTGCTGTGCATGTTCTTGGTGTCAATGATATGATGGATTGTGTGAGATTTAATAAATATGGTGATGAGAATTCAACAAATAAATTTATGAGGGTAGCTAGCTATGAATGATTAATTCATGTATAATCGAGTGAGAGTTATACATACTACTTAATTAGATATAAATTTTAATGCTTATTTCCAAATTCCAACCATATATAGTCGTTATTTAATCCAGGAGTAGTTGATAGAGATATTATTTGAAGAATTGAACTGCACCACCAATAACACATAAATAGTTTGCAAATTCTTTCTTATTTTTGTTGTTTTTGGTGAGTGTCGTATTGTGGGTGGCAGCTGCCTCAGATGTATGCTTTCATCATGGTCGACAAAATAATATATACTTCCTCCGTACTAATAAATATAAAATATTTGATTTTAGTAAGATTTTATATAGTGTATGTTTTTGTAAATTAATAGAGAGAGAGAGAGTCAAAAATAGGCATAGTGTTGTTTCTATTTAACCAAAAAAATGTTTCATTTTTAATGAGGCGAGTCATTCAGAGTTATATACTACTACTATATAAGTATTTTTTAATAAAATAGGAGTATGTTTTAGGATAATCAAATTCTTACATCTGATCAGATTATATTATCCAGTTCTTTACTTATAATTTCTTATGAGCTTTTGTAGAATTTAGAAATGATTGTGTGTGTCTGTTTCCTAACCCGCATACAATATATGGATTAAGTGTAAGATGATAATATTATAACTTTTTCACGAAATTGTATTAGTTTAGAAACACTAATATATATGAGGTGGTCGAACCTACTTTCTATTTGGATTCTTTGTATTAATCAATTGAAAGAAAATCGAACTCGCTGGATCGAATATAATAAAAATTTATAACAAATATAATAAGTACTTACTAATTTTTTTTTGAAAATTAAGGTGAAAGTAACATCATTTTAAGCTTCATCGTGTAAATAATTAAGTTATACTCAACCCTTGAGACTATGGTGAAACTATTGACCATAGAGTGACAGACAACTTTAAATATCAAATTTAATATTATTTTTTCATCCTATAAAGTTTGTTACATATTTTCATTTTCATCCATCTTATAAAATTTATCACGTTAATTTTATTTTTTTTATTTTTAATCTGGTCCTCATATTCTATTAACTCATTTAAAATTATATTTTTATTTTTATATAAAAGTAATATATAAAAATAAGACTTCTATAATTAATTTTTTTAAAAATGTAACAAACTTTGGAGAAATAAAAATAGTACGAATTTTTCTACTAAAATGAGTAACGATAACGAATCTTCATAGGGCAATGAAAAATGCACACGAGTCATGGAACATGTGCCCAAGTCCCCCCACGTATAGCAGTATATTTAATGAGAAGAAATCCAGATCGATCTTACTCTAAAATCGATTTATATTTCTATATAATCATTTACTCAATACTTGAATGTAAATTTTGTTAAAAAGTTGTTTTTTTGAGGATTTGTAATTGGCAATACATATAATATCAAATAATAATAAACTAAGTGCATAAAGCAAAAAAGTTGTACTATTTGGATTGGTTTTGGTATGATCAGCACACAATATTATCTATACATTCATCATGCTTAATTTTTTATTCAAATAAAATACTAATGCTTATATTTAGTGCGTAAATACGTAACGTTTGTGGATAAGTACGTCTAAAGGCTAAAACATGGATTAACGTTCCGTAGTTAACAAAGTTTATTGTAAATTCATATTATATCTGTAATTTCACATAAAAAAAAAGTTAATGGAGTTGCCTAATGCAACATGGGATAAATACTACTACTCCGTATGATACATTTGATTGAGATATTTTTTTTATATGATAATATTTCAATACTATGTTTGAATATATATTAAATACCTATAATTAATGTATATTCAATTATTTTGTAGGACGGAGTATTAAACTTAAATATACTTACTTAGTTAAAATTTATAATTCTATCGTCCATAAAAAATAGCCCAATTTGTGAACGTCGCGAGTTTTAATGATACATTGGTAAAGTGTAAGAGAAGGAGAAAAGATAGGTAAAATAAGAGATATGAGAAAAAATGGATAAAGCACGAGAGACACGAGGAGAAGATGAGAAAGTATGAGAAATAAACTTTCATTTTAGAATTAGGACTACTTTTTTTAACATCCCAAAATGATAAACGAGACTATTTTTCGTGGATGGACAATGGAGTATTAATTATAGAGCACATGGCAAGGTCGCCTACAAAATTTCACAAATTATTACTCCCTCCGCCCGTCTAACCATTTGGTTTATATAAGTTTTAATGTGTAATTGGTGAAGTAGAGAGAGACAAAGAGTAGTGTAAGATTTAGTGGAGAGTGAGATCCACATCATTGGAGTTTAGTGAATGTATAAGTTGTAAATAAAATACGTAGAGGTAATGTGTTGTTTAACTATTTTAAATTTAGAAATTTAGTAGCATTTTTAAAAACAAACTAATAAAGAAATATCCCACAATAAGAGTCCCGTTTTGGCATTTCGCTCCTCCTCAATAGATCATATTTCACCACATTCCACCAACTTATTCCACCCACATTTTGTTATAAAACTAATACTCCTTCTGTCCCACAAGAATAGCATTCTCTCCTTTTAGTCCGTCACATAATATGACTTTCTAATTTTAGAAGTCTCTTCTCTCTAATGAGGTGGGACCCATTCTCCATAAACAATACTTTACTTACTTTTCTCTCTACATCTCTCCTACTTTATCAATTTTACATTAAAATATGTCGTCAGTCAAGGCATATTCTTTGGGACGGAGGGAGATATTATAAGTGAGACCCAAATCCCACTAACTTATTCAACTCACTTTTCTGCATTTCTTAACCCGGTTATAACTAAATAGGACTCTTATTTCGAGATGAAGAGAGTATAGTTCATACTTTTTAGAAGCGGAGTAATATTTGTGGACTCTCATTACTATAAATTAAATACCTAACTCCTTTTAAATTTTGAGGCGCAAATTAGTTTTGATGACGTCGTTAGTATATTTACGCGTGTGTGTGTAATTAATTAGACAAATAATCTTCAAAGTCAAATGTCACCAAACCCAAGCGTCCTATTTTATTAACGTTTTTTTTTGTTGCTTAGAGTGGTAATTTTATGTTACTATTTCGATAAGTTTTAAGTATCATTTGTTTTGAATAAATCCTTTTATTTGTATATTTCACATAACTAAATATTTTTTAACGAATTTACTAAATCAATTAACTATTCCGTTATTTAAATTTCACATATATCATCAATTATTTAGATGAAGTCCACGTCATGAATTGATCAGAAATTTGGAAAACAAATAAGCATTTTATTTCATTATCTCTCTTGCATTTTTTTCAAACTCATATTCATGTATGAGCTGATAATTAGAAAATTAAATTAAATAATACTATTATGAATTAATTTAATGGCGTCGAGAAGCTCAAGTGCATACAAAAAGGTGGTTGTTCAATTTGGAGAGAAATCTCGATGATATCAAGATTGACAATTTCGGAAAAAAGGAAAACTAATAAAAGTAATACTAGTAAGTATTATGAATAACTTTTCCATAACATACCTATAATATAAATTTAAAAGCGTGTTACGATGAACTCGTACGCAAGATCTTTGACCTCAAGCATTTACCAATACCACTGGCTAGACTAACTCTCACACACACTTTTCTCTTCTTGTCTTTGTAATTTCTTTCCAACCCTCTCACCCTTCAAATCTAGTGATTAGGACTCGAGCATTGTTATCGCGAAAAAGGCTGAAACTTAATGGCGTTGATTTCAATCGTTTTTTTATAATTTAAAAATACATAATAGGAGTATAAAGTAGCTATTAAAACTAAAAAAATGTAAAATGACTTATCGAAACAAAAGGATTGTGTCTGCTCGTGTATTGATCACGAGGGCTTCTTTTAGTTGCTTAAGTTTAGGTAACTTTTCTCTTGTTGGTTTTGGGTTTGATGTTTCTAGGTTTACGTTCAGACTTGAGCATGTGTTTTCGCTAATAAAAAAACACGTGTTTTGCGGAAAGAAAATTTGTTTTCGTGGAAAGTTTCAATGGTTGTTCTTGACTCTAAAATTAAATAGTCAGCACAAAGATTTAACTCATAGACCAAGAGAAGTATGCAAATTCAGATAGTTAAAATAGTCAGCACAAAGATTTACCTCATACTCCGATATCGCTTGTCAATTTAGAGGACATCTAATCATCAGTATTTTTATATAATGAGGTTTATATGCTAACAACCTCACAAGAATATATTGTGGTATGAAAAGGACCACCAACTCGATGTTTGACTTTATCCTATAAATGTAATAAATGTCAGCATACTACGTGCCCATTACCTAATTTAAACCGAGAATATTCTTGATTTTCTTCACATAAATTATAAGTTACGAATTTTATAAATAACGTGTGATGTTCACCTTGGAGTGTGTTAAAATGCTAACTTTTCTTAAATTTGCTAAACTTAAGTTTATATTGACATTTCAAGATCATTATGTTCATATTTTTAATACATTCAATTGATAATTATCGTTAAGAACGGTCAAACCCTGTCGCATTTCACTGTGCTTTTATCTTAGTCAAGAGATGAAGATGAAGATAAAGATAAAAGGAAAGCCTAAATAAACAAAATTTTAATAACTAGCGTTAGTTGAGCTATATCCATACCCTTTTAGAAATCCATAGATATAAAAATTAAATTGTTTTGGAGTTTCGGTTGATAAAAAACAAGTGTTGAGAGTCGATAGTCTCAATCTTTTTTGGGGATGGCTCAACTAACTCGTGAATTAAAATGTAATTTTTGGAAAAAGTCGTGCTTGCCTAATCAAAATTCCAAACTAATTTTCGTCGAAGAAATATTCAAATTAATGTGTAATATACATATGGATATATTTGCATCGATGATGAGCGATGCAATACGTCTTAATACGTGGGCATAATTTCGATATTTAGCCACAAGAATAACTTGATTTTCAATTGTTAACCCTTTTTATATACGAATAGACTGAACCACTTTGTCACATTCTCATATTTACGATAAGATATTTAAAAAATATAAATGAAGATAAATCATGAATGGTGATGAAACGATATATTCGAGTTCAAAATCCACCAAAAATACTTTTTAAGTTGAGTGCACATATTTTTGTTAGTTAATTAGTGCCACTATGGCATATAAACTTGTATAGTCAATTACAAATTTAGGAAAGAGAGTACGTAGAGTCGGACATGGTGAATAAGGTTGTTGCAGATGGTGAATAAGGTTGTTGCAAAAAACTTTCATTTTATGATCTCTACAAATTTTTTTAGAGACGCGTATGATCTCATTCATATTTAAAAGGTTAATAAAACCACTATAATATAGAAAGGTTTCTATAAAGAAAGATTTCTAAAAACTTGGGATTAAGAATTTTCATAGAGAAGAACTCGTAAACTCTCCTACATATTGTAACACTTTCAAAGATTTAAAGAAACTAAAATAATGATAAATACTTCGTCAATATTGCATTAAAAATAACATGCGTGACGCATTGCACTACGGTTGATAGGGAAATGACAAATCATTCACTTATTATTTATATATTGGAAAAGACTAATTCCTCTCGAATTAACCGAGCATAATTTCCAAGCAGTTGTACCCAATTATATTACTAGTAAACTACAATTTCGTTTAAATCTTTGTATACATAAATATATAAAATTAGCAACTGGGGATATAAATATATGAATTTTGTTATTGTTCTAAGTTTGGATTTACTTAAATATGAACGAGTAAACTCGATCCGTAGTACTTAATCAATCACCAACTCTTGGAAGTTTCTCTAGTCGTTGCCCCATTGATTTTGTTTTCATTATTTATTCTTTTTCATTTAGACTTTTGGCTCAATATTTGACTAAAGGATATGTAATGTTACAAAGATTTCGTCCCGATAGGGAATAGTATAAGCCAATTAAATGAAATTGTAGTTTTCATATGCCATATATCCGCAAAAATGAAACTTATAGGAGTATATGGGATTAGATACAGTGATGAAGGTTGTTGGCGGCAATGAGTTGCAGAAGAAGAATGAAGGGAAATCCAACCCCGGAGGATTAGAGTGGAATTGTCTCAATGTGGGATCTACGACAACTCAAGACTGAATTTAATGGAGTTTTTCGGTCCCATGTGGGCCAGCAATGTGGTCGGTTGAGCCCACAAAGTCCTCAACCCCAACTAGATTTTCAATTATGTAATCATGTTGTTGAGATGCGTTGAAAATCGATTAGTAAATGGACACGCACGTTCGCACCTATAGAGACAACATACAAGCAAAGACCGATAGTGTGGGGTCAAGCAAGTTTTACAGCCTCCGATTTCACATACACACCTACCTCCAAAGCACAATTTCGAAAACTTATGACCTAGCGTAGATGTTTGAGACGAAATGTAAAAAAATGAGTCAAACATGCTTGTTTTATAAAGCAAGGTGTAAGTTGTCGTTCAATATCGTTATTTAATGTGCTAGCTGTTTAAAATATTGTCAAGATACATATCAATTTATCTTGAGTATATTTATAAGTTTGGACTTACGAGTTTCGATTTCTGAATCTGCAACTGAAAACAAGATTACTTGAATAAATATTTTATCCAAACCCCTGACTGTAAGTACACTACATGACCTTGTTAAAAATATGTTGTGGATTTGAATCTTATTAATATTCTTAATTTGGATATAAATTGCCAATAAAATAAAATGTCACGCGTGGAGTATTTACCCTAAGTCATGGCTACTCTACCAAACTCCCACAAAAATAATGACAATTAATTGCAGTGGAAACGTCACAATGCCTTTAGACTTTAAAGCTAATTCTATAGGGTAACAACTCTTTTGAGTAGGTTATTCATATACTCAACAATTACAAAATAAACCATAGTCAATCAATTGGATTAAGAGACATAAAAAGTTCATCATCATTTGGGAGTTAAGATGTTCCTATTAATTTTGTTAGCACAACTACTAATTTCGAGGGACCATTTTCATTGACATGAATATATAACATTAAAATTTGGCAATATTCAATTAGCAGCTAAACTTGAAAGGTGACCTTATTTTCACATATACAAAACAATCACTGCGACGACAATGAAATCCTTTGGTAGAACCGTCGACAAATGTTGTCAAATCCAATTTCCATTAGAAATGTTTATAAGCAATTAGTCAATTCAATTTAAGTGATACACCAACTAGGTCAATATTAAGTTGGTGAATTGAATAAAATATGTAATTATTTTTGAAGTTGAAATATGGAATGATTCCCTTTCCAAGATGTTTCTGACTGAATATGTACCACTACCAACCTAAAATGCTTTGTATAATTTTTGACATTCTGTTTTAGTAATATAATCATAGCACCAAAATTCTCTCTTCAAGAAAGATAACAATGAATTTTTGTTCAATGATGGCATGATTTAAGCGTTCATATGTGTATGTTATATTCTTCATTACTCCATTATAAATTCTAATATATTATGTCTCTTAAATTCCGTTACAAATGCATACATATTCTAAAAATTAAAAATTGTGCTCTTACACTAGCTAGAATAACAAGATTTAATTATCATCATAGTAATCTTAAATAGTAGAGTACTACTTGGTTAGTTTCATAAGTCGATCTTCTTTTTCAATAGACAAATTAATATACTCATACAATAAATAATGGCGTACATGACAAGATGGATTATCGCGAAAAATACATTTTCATGAGAACAATGATATAGTATAAATTTAATGAAATTGTTATGAACTTCACTACATCCGAAAAGTATACTAATTTCTTGTTCCTAGTGGGATTTACCCTTCAATTCTTGCAGTTATTATAATCTTATAAAGCGGTGGAAATATATAATTATTAATTCTTTCTCACCCAATCTATGCTTAACACTTCATTTATATTAGCTCAGTTAATTAGTTCCACAAACCATCAACTCAAAAATTATGCACCATAATAATCTCAAATCTGAATAATCTAATATATCGACGTCGGCAAAATATCTTAGAAAAAGAACTCAATTAAATGAGTTGATTGTGTAATCATTAAAGAACCACCAGTAACAAGAAAAAGTAAATCCTATTGAAATCTACCAACAAAGAAAAAATATGTAATTAAGCACGTGATAACAGTTTCCATGTACACACGTGGCACGTGAGCAACTGGCATAACGATAGTCAAACCACCACCAAACATTCTACTCCCTCCGTCCCAAAAAAAAAAGTAACATTGCGACCAAGCGAGATTTTCAAAAGTTTTATTTTGTGTGTGGTGGAAAGAGAAAATAGAACATATATATTATTGTGAGAGAAAACTTTTTCTAAAATTTGATATCATTAATTGGACAAACTAAGAAGGAAAATGAGACATCTTTTATGGGAAGGATGAAGTATAATTCAGCTAAAACGGCTTAGTTCTGTAGTAGCTAGCGATAACTTTGCCATCGCACAACGAGGAAAAGAAAAACTACTTCCTCTATCCCATTAAAAAAACGTTTCGTTATGCTTAATCCATTAAAAATGAAACATTTCCTAAAATGAAAAAATACCATCTTTATCTTTTCTTCTCTCATACATTATTATCTTTTCAATAACTCACAAAAACAACATCGCATAAAATCTCGTATCGAAAATCAAATGTTTCATATGATGAATGAATATATTTTTTTGATCCAAGGTGCTCGTGGTCAACCAACCCCGTCACAGTTTCTACAAGATCAGCTACAAAATTTCACCAAATACGGCCTTTGAAGCTCTCATCAATCCCACGTTGCACGTTTCCTAGTGGATTCAACAACCAGAGTATCGACCACAATACATATTTCTTAGCAATTCTCACTAGACTTGGGGTTCGATCGATTTTCAATGTTGGTATTAAGGACTGAGAAACTCCATTAAATTTAACCGTTGGAACTATCATCGGTCTCATAATGCAACCAACACCTTTACCTCAACTATTCAAGTTGGAATTTACTTCTTTATAGTTTCTAACATGTGTCTTAATATATTTACATAAATAGTTTTTCCTTTTTGGTACCAACCCACTTTGTAGTCATTCATCGTAATTTAAAGTACAATTCATGGAGAAGCAACCAAATGCATTTAACCACATTTATTCACTGATAACATTGTAACGTAATGACGTTTTATTAAAATAAAGAATCAAGATAATCGCATCTATGGAAGATAAAGTAAATAAAGCTAAAAAGTTATGTATTAGTACTATATAAGTTCAATTGTTTAATATAGTTTCTATTTGTTAGCATTATGCATGGGATAACCTAAATCACCTTTTCTCGTGCACTAGTTACAATCATCATGAAAAAGTGAGGATCGACTATTAAAATTACTTTGAAACATGTTTCAGTTGCTTCCTAAATCTATTTATTTATTCTCTATAAATAAAATTTATGATTAAATTTGCAAGTGCATTTGGTTTAGTGGACTAAGGCTGCTGAACTGGGATATGCTAAGTAAATATCCATTAGCGCACAATAATATATAAGTAGTATAAAATATTTTGAAAGGATAGTAATTAATTAGTATTTATCTATTGCAATTAGACCAAACTTCATTTTTTCCATTACCATTATGACTTTGCACATCATTGTCATACTTGAGTTCAAGTATGCACTTTGGTTGGATTAAACGCTAGATCCTTAACTATATAAACATGTTCACTGACTAATTACTTTAATTTCATCATATTTCTATATCCAATATTTTACCATAAAAGCACTTCTTTTAAGAATATAATCTAAAGAGTTTTTTTTTTTTTTTTTTTTTTTTTTTCAGATTTGAACACATTTTCAAAATTAACATATAAGCACTGAATAGGAAAGGCCAAAAACAGGAATGTGTTCTAATCGTTGAAATGAAGTAAAACTTCGGGTGTAAAAATATAATTTTCCCTATGATTACATTATAATGATTTATTTTTGTTACAGTAAATCTCTAAATAGGTCCCAATCTAGTTGAGAAAAATTATAAAATGTGTTTGTGATAAAAGCGGGCCAATAGCCCATTAGTGGCACAATGGGTCACTAGATCAGCATATAATAATTAAAATTTTAATTAATTAATTAATCAGTGGTTAATTAGGGGTCTCTACAGTTTAATTATGATTATTAGAAATATTAACACTAAAATATACCAATAGTATTTCAACTTTGATTCCTGCATAATTATGTAGCTTGATTTATTTAGTTCGTTTCTGAAAAAAAAAAAAAAATCTTCAAGAACTCATACGCTTCCTTGAGCAGCCTCGGCCTTGCTGTGCACCTCGATTAGGTGTTGTAGGTGAACACATCCGGGTTTATCCCGCTGCTCTTCATCTGCTGGAACAGCTCGACCGCTTCACCAAACCGCCCAGCCTTCCCGAGGGCATTGATCAAGGTGTTGTACATGACAATGTCGAGGTACCCACCTTCATTGTTCAGCTTGTCAAGAACAGCCTTTGCAAGATCCGCCCTCCCCATCTTCCCGAGACCTTGGATCACCACATTGTACGTTGCTATGTCCGAAGGGGTGACCGCCCCCCATCGGTGGAGGACTCCCCATGCTTCCTTGAAATACCCTTTCTTGACGAAGGAGCTCATGATGGAGTTGTAAGTGTAGCTACTTGGGTTCACGCGCATATTGGTCAGAATCTCGAACAATTTACACGCCAAACTCAGCTTCCCTTGGCCAAGAAGATGGATAAGTAGGTATTCACCATGTCAACATCAAAAGAATCTTCACCCTTTGCCAAAACTCGAACTCCTCTCGACAGCGAGAAAGGTGGTGGACCACGGCTGCTGTCAGAGGCAAATTGATTTGCAAGTGAATCCATGTATGGAGAAGATGACCACTCATCCACTTCGCACTGAACTGCTTGGCGTCGCTCTGCACCTTCGCCATCCGGATTTGTCAGATGCAAAACTTCAGCTACATCACGTATGGAAGGAAACATTGGTGTATAGTCCCTCTTCTTGCTCTGTGGACTACTCATTGAAACTTCCATGGCTGATTTCCACTTGATAAGAGAAGGGACTAAATTCCCATCTCTAATATGCCTCAGGAGCCCTCGATTGAATCCCACTGACCACGTCTGTAAAGCGATCACTAGTGAAGTTATAGTAACCAAATCAACTTTAAAGCCCCTCCCTCCATCTCCTCAACCAGCTGCAATGCTTCCTCAACCCGGTTTTCCCGACATAGATGCAAAATGACAATGCTGTATGTAATTCCATCCACAAAACTATTACCCTTTCTTTTAAGTCACAAAACATGGAATAAGCAGCTTCTTCTCTTCCGTCTTGTACAAACCAGCTATAAGTATGTTATACGTCCAGCACGAGGCCCTCACACCATCATCATCTACCATTTTCTCAAACAGATTGCAGGCTTCCATCAACTTCCTTGACTTCATCAAACCATCAAGAAGGGAGTTGTAAACAACAGTACCTGCTCGTATGCCGTTGTACTGCATCTCACTAAAGATTCTCAACGCATCATTGATTCTATACGACTTGGCACAACCTTGGATCATAATCCGGTAAGTGAACTCGTCCGCTCATGACCCGAGAAGCCTTCAGCTCCTCCCACACACAAGGGCATCCTTCACCTTCCCAAGCAAGCAAAGGACGTGTATGAGGCTGTTATACGTGCACAAATCAGGTTCAAATGGACCGTTCCTCTCCTTCATCTCTTTAAACAAACCCAACACAGAGCTCAACTCACCCCAACATCCTAATGCATGAATGCATATGTTGTAACCCCATATATCCATAGGATAAAGTTTCGTTTTCGTAAATTACTATAAACTTGTCTGAATTCATCTCTCATGTCTGCCTTCTTGAGTCCCACAAGCACCTCATTACAAGCTATGGCATCGGGAATGACCACATTTTCACCATTTGCTGCGAGCAGTGCAGAATCCACAAGCTTCAATAATATCGATAATGCTATCGAAATCTGATTCTTCCTCATGAGTGCAACGAGAACAGGGCTATATACATCAGGGCTGAAACAGCTGGAACCAATATATTCCCTCTCAACATAATCCAAAACTTCCAATGCGGAATCATACTTGCCAGCCCTGATGAACCCATCAAGAATCATCTTTAAAGTAACTGAATCCAGAGCCACCCATCACGCTCATTGTGGCCACAAGCTCAAGAATGTCATCATGATGATGGTGTGTCAAAAAACAGAGGACTTTGAAAACCTGTGAGTAGGTCATGCCAGTGTTTGTAGTTTTGCCTGTTGGAGCACCACCGAAAAACTCCAACTTTCTTGACGAATCAAGAGAGCCGCGACGGAGCACTCGAAGCACACGCTCTTCTGATAAAGGGATGGCATCTCCTTTCTTCTCCAGCTCATGAATACCGCCAGGTTTCGAGAGTTTTGGCAATGGCAGCGTCGACCAGTAGGTCACCCAGTTCAGATACGCTTGCTGACTTAGCAGCTTTTTCTGCCACAGTCACGAATCTGACTCGTGGGGTGATTGGGAGGAGCGATGGAATAGAAGCTTGAAAATTTGTAATTGCTCTTGGTAACCCTCCAACGCGCATTATCCTTGGACAGTTAGCTTTTGTTAAATTGTAAATAGGGAGATGAGGCCAGAACAGTCCCTGCTGTACCCATGCCCGAGGATTTCACTGTTGGCATCAACACTGAAAAATCATGAATAAGAAGATCGTTAGAACATTCTAGTACTAAATTGCACATATATGCATCTAAATCTTCAATTTTGAGAAAAGCTTGAGGAAATATAAGTTTTGCGACAAAAAGCATTAAAAACATTATCATGGCAGCATAAGAATCACAATAACCAACACCATCCAAATCCAAGAGAGTTATACCCCTGCAACTGGAATCCGAACTTTTGTCAATTAAGGAATGCAACAAAAAATTCACACACTTATAATCCAAATCCCATGAACTTTCCAACTTTGAAAATAATGAATTTTGTGTCTACAGGACAGGAATGAAGCCTGAGGCAGTGTGCACTCAGTTGTCTTTCCTGTTAGTTACCTTGTGTACTAGTATCTTTTATGCCTATCTTTAAGATATTGCAGAAGAATTTTGATTTTTAAAACCAGAATGGGTTTATAGGCAACATTTTATCACTTAGAACAATGGGAGGAAATGATTTCTGAAATTTTTGAGTCGATGTCTACATAAGACATTTTGTCAGCTGATCATTTCAGATCAGCATCTTTTACAACTCCAGTATTTCTTTATCACTGGTTTAAACCCCACGAGAAATCTTAACCATCGTGACGCTCTGATAGACAGTGAATAATTTCAATAATTTATCAAAAATGTAAGTTAAGAAAGTCGAGATAACTAAACAAGCATGATCTTAGTGAACAACATTCAACATCGAAACACATAGATAGAAACAATTAAGTTCCATACAATAAATGATGATTTGGAGAGGCATCTAGACTTTTGATGCTTAAATACCTAGTGATTCACTTCTTAATAAGCGGGGGAAGTTCGCTTGTGGAAAGAATGAAGAATAGAAAATGCATCGTGAATACCCAGCAACCAGTTAAATACGCTGCCACCATCTTTGCCTTAGACCCGGCGTTGTATATAGGCATGAAAGGTTTAACTAGGGGTACCCGCACCTGAAAAAATGCATTGATAACTACTCAGTTACCGGGCGGGTATCCGTAAGGCCGAACAGGCATTGACATTTTGACAAAAAGAGCAAACAAAAAAAGAAGAATCCAACATCAACTGATAAACAAGCAAGTGAGGAACTTTATTCCGAAAAAAAGAGCGCAAAATGTGAACAAGATGCAAAACCTATCATCTGCTGTTAGCTTCTCATCATTCATATCATAGTTTTGAATCAAATTTCAGACAAAGTCTCAACTTTAGCCATATTTGTTGATTCGATCATCACCAAGAAACCACCCGCAAGCATACCATTCAAGTCTCATCAACATCTGTAATTTAATTTAGCCATTAGCAATTGTTTACTTTCTAATTCCCCATTTTGGGAAACCCCACTTACTCTTTTCATAAAATGACATGAAGCAAATCATCTCTCGCAATTTGAAATAAAGCATCATTGCAAGCAAAAGCAAATACCATAAAATCAGAAATGCTTCAATAGATAACAAATTCGAGAAATAAAGCAGGAGAGTTACCCAAAATTCGATTGGAAACAGCTACAGAAGCTGTTTTATTTCAGCGAATCAGCTTTCAATTCAGCTAAAACACCTAAAATTCTAAAATCAGAATACGAAATCAGAAAATGGAAGAGAGCCAGAGATGTATTGTGGCCCGAAAGAGAATGATAAAGAGAGAAGAGAGTCGGACTGTGTGAGTGTGAGAAGTCAAGAGAGCTGAAGGGTGAGAATGGCGAATTAGGTCATTATCAATGGCAGTATTTCATCTTAAATAAATTAAAGTTTAGTAAAATCACATTTTTTTTATGGAATTTAGCGGCAGCGGGAAACTCCAATTATTCGAAATATTTAATTTCGCGCGGCTCAGAAATCTCCAATTCGAAAACAAGCACAACTCACACAGAGAATCAGAAGAGCTTCGTGAAGAGGGAGAGTAATGGCGGATGCATCACTCTGGAGAGAATGGGAAGGAGCTCAAGTGTCCTATATGGTAATGATTCTGTTCTCAAATGCAATTGTATTCCTTTCCCTTTTTTCAATTGCTGGAATTTCATATCATTAATTGATTAATTTGTCTGTCAAACAGTTTGAGTCTATTTAATTCAGCCGTTTCGCTCACCTGCAATCATGTCTTTTGCAAGTAAGCATTTTAGTGAAATGATTCGTATACGGTTTGTGTATTTAGGGCTGATTTCAACCCGTTTTTGCTGCCTATTATTTTGATGCAGTTTGTGTATCGAGAAATCCATGAAAGCAGCATCGAATTGTCCTGTTTGTAAAGTTCCATACAGGCGAAGAGGTATATATGTTTTTGCTATACACATAGATTACGAACTTGTGGAATTCATGACTTGTATATCGATTGCTTTCATTTTGTAATTTTTTTCATTTTCATTTCGCAGAAATTCGGCCTGCGCCTCATATGGATAATTTGGTTAGTGTTTACAAAAGCATGGAAGTAGCATCTGGAGTCAATATTTTTGTCACTCAAACTGAAGCATCAACTGGCCCTTCTGGTAATGATTGCTTTGTTGTGTGGTGTTTGACAATCCTCCATATTTTTCATTAGGCAAACAAACATGCTTTATAATTTATATGTTGTCTTGCCACAAACTCATTGTTTGCCACAATTATAATGTGTGTGCAGTCCAAAATAATGGCCAAATGAAACTAGAAGCTTCAGACATTGGGAATCAGAGACAGCATCGTAGGAGAGGATCAAAAAGTGCATCAGTTTTTCCCCAAAGAAGAGGATTCAGATACAACCATATACAAGGACTGAAATGGAGCGAGAAAAGCTGAAGATGGAGCTGCTGAAATCAACAGAAATGAAACTAAAAGCAGTCCTACTTTTGTAAAATGACATGCCTTCTACATCTGAAAAGGGGGAGCCAAGTTACCTCCTTTTTCTGGTTGAGAGATGAAGAGGACATGGAGAAATCAACTCAGCAGACGGCTGACAGTCTGGTCATGATACACCGCCAGAAGCTCCTTGCTTCAGCGACATCAAAGACTCGGATGATGGGGTTTGTTCTCCTCAGATAAAGCTTCTAATGTCATTGATTATGAACTAATGCTACAGAATTTAGGATTATAGAGTTCATTAATTATTTCCTGAGTGATAATTGATGCAATTACTTTTCTTGGCAACACAATAATTTAAATTTCATTTGTTTTTTTTATGCAGATAGGAGCTGGTAACTTATCGAACAATGCAAATTTCATTGATAGTGAAATGTTTGAATGGACTCAAAGGCCTTGCTCTCCTGAACTCTGTTCAAGTCCAACAATACAGGTGCATAACATTTTTTAATATTTCAACAATCCATTATTTACCATGTTTGATCTAATTATGTTGGTGTAGATTGAAGATCATACTGCTGAAGAGGATGTGGCCTTAAAAGTGTGAAGCGAACTCAACAGAAGCTGCTGTTCCAAAGAACGGATCTACTAGCACAGGAGGCAAGCGTATTGAGGGAAGAAACCTCTGAAGGCAAATGCAGAATGAGAAATTCTAATAAGAAAGTCAACACAAATGAGCCTGAAAAAGACAAGAAAGCTAGAAGGATTTCTACTGTAACCACAGGCCGTGCAGAATTTGGCAATGTAATCTATCAAGATTTGCAAGAGGGCAATAAAGACACTCCATTGGTTATAAAGGAAAATCCAGAAAAGGCAGAAAGGTCCTGGCCAGTGTTCTAGAGAAAAATGTTTTAACTTTATCTGATGAGGTAAAGCCTCCAGCAGACGACAAGGGTGAGGAGTTCACTCAAGTTTCAGCATCAGAAAATTGTGGAAAAGCAATGAAGGGCGTACAAAGTTAAGGAAACATGGGTGATGGTGATAAACACTCTAAGAAACCAACTCAGCTACCAAAATCTGGCAGTAAAGAAGAAACTGAAAATCTGAAATTGGAAAAAAGTTCTTAGATACTGAACAAAACAAAGGGGGTCAGTTTCCAGATGCTTACTAATCTGCATTCACCAGGAATGCATGAAGAAATTTCGGATAGATGTGTCAAAAGAAAGTATGTAAATGTATGTAGAAAGGCACCAAGTTCTGGAAATACAGTTAAATTATCTGTTAAGAGCATGTGCAAGGACAACTATGATTCTAAAGCTTTAGGTGCTAATGAAAAGGATGCAACCAGAGATCAGTCTTTGAAAGGGATCGATCAGACATAAAAACTCCATCAAAAGTTGATAAACTACCTTCCTCCCTTGGCGGGCATGCTTTGCTAAAATGTAATACATCTCCCAGTACAATTCATTGTGCTTTCTGCCAATCATCTGAAGAGTCTGAGGTACATCCCTTTTAAAATATAGCTTATGTTTTTTATTATTTATGCTACAAATTTGTTGATTGTCCAAGAAAGGAATGATTTTGTGTATGTGGTTTATTACTGAAATTCAAAAGTTCAGGCTTCAGGGATCATGGTTCACTACGTCAGTGGGAAGTTGTGATAGATGACGCAAGAAAGGATGCTATACATGTTCACAAGAAATGTGCAGAATGGTATGACATTTGCAACAATATCTGCACATTTTTCTAGCATGCCGACTTCGCTGGTGGTAGATTAATCAAATTTATCTAGTTTGCTTCATTATGTTGCTGTCACATGCTACTATCTACTTTTTGTGCTTTATTAGGGTGGTCATCAAACAAATAGTATCAATTTTGTAATTTTCATTGTAATCTATAGCAAAATAAAGTCTGTTCATCTTTTGTAGGGCACCTAATGTGTATTTTGAAGATGATACCGTTGTCAACCTTGACAATGAATTGTACAGAAGTCGAAGAATTAGGTGCAGTTGTTGTGGCATCAAGGGAGCGGCTCTCGGGTGTTATGATAAGAGTTGTCGCAAAAGCTTTCATGTTCCTTGTGCTACGTTGACTCCAGAATGTCGATGGGATTCTGTAAGTATAAACTAGCAGTTATTTCTGAACATGGAGAAAACACTGAGATTAATATTGTGGTTTTCAACACGTGACAGGAAAACTTTGTTATGCTATGTCCAATTCATAAATCATCTCAACTGCCAACTGATTTTCCTCAATCTCAATCAAGGAAGAAAGTAAACTTTCTGCTGAAAGGTTTGTTGCACTTTCCAGCAATATTTACATGGACATTGTGCAGCTTCCAGATTGACAATTCATATTTTAGCATGGTTTATATCACGACTTTCTTTTCCATTTTTACTTCCTCCAGAAAGTCTTGCCTCCATCCACATAAAGTGAAAACGAATGAAGAATGCAAAGACAGATCACCCTTACAGTGGAAGTCCCAGAAGAGGTTCAAGAATTTGGTGTTCTGCTGTTCAGCTCTCACCAATACCGAGAAAGTAAATAAACCAGTAATTACTTTATTTAATATGCCGTGTGAAATAAGGAGATAATAATTTTATAAATCACCACTATGGTGTAAATTCAGGAAACTGTTGCTGAATTTGAGAACTTGTTTGGAGTAACAATTCTGAAGAACTAGGATCCGACTGTCACCCATGTAATAGCTTCGACAGATGAGAATGGCGTGTGCCGACGTACACTCAAATTTTTAATGGCTGTCTTGGAAGGAAAATGGGTTTTGAATGTTCAGTGTGAGTAATTTTCTATGTACAAATGAATTTGAATTGACTCCAAATTCTTTGTATGAAGTTATTTCAAATATTTCTATGTTCAAGCTTCAATCTATTTGTTTATATATTTCATGCCATTAATATGTTTCTACTGATTCAGGGATTAAAGCTTGCATTGAAGCTGGAGATATAGCTGATGAGGAACAGTTTGAGATCTCAGTCGACATTCATGGAATCAGGGATGGACCAAAGCTTGGAAGATTAAGACTTTTAAACAAGGTTAATCTTTGCTTCTGATGTAGATTCTTCACTGTTTCTTCTTTCGTAGTTATTCACATGATTTGATTCCCACTTCCTGTGATTTTGCAGCAACCAAAACTATTTGATGGTTACACATTCTTTTTCATGGGAGATTTTGCTCCTTCATACAGAGGATATCTTCACGATCTTGTGATTGCTGCTGGGGGAAAAGTTCTGAACAGGAAGCCCGTTGCAGGAGACCAGACAACTGCATCTAATGGAAGCTCCAAGACAACCTTCATCATTTACAGTGTCGAGCTTCCTCAACAGTGCAAGCCATCCAATGAAAGTTCAGTCATGGGCCAGAGACGTGCATGTGCAGAAGCTTTAGCCTCTTCTGCCGGAGCCATGGTAGCGAGCAATTCATGGATTATGAATTCTATTGCAGGTTGCAAACTGCAAACGGTTAGTAAATATAGTAAATAGTTGTGTCTCATCGCCTTTCCCACTTGTGATTGTGACAAAAATAGGTTTATTTATGCACCATCGTTGCCTCCATATTCCGTTGTGAACTTTGGTACACGATCATTATACATAAGAAAAAGTTGCAAAAACAGAATACAATCCTTGCCAAAAATGCAGTATCATATTCACATTGGTTACAGGTTCTTAGCCATGTATCTCTCTAGTTGCGAAAGCTACGTTCAAGAAGTCTCCTCTAAGGTAACCTTTTTCCACCTGTTTTACATCTCATAATGACACTGCTATTTATAGCAAAATCAAACAAAGCCAGTCCAAGTTCTGAGAGAACTGAAGAGAAACATCATAGTATTCCATCCCATCCTCTCCTTGTCCTAACTCGTTCCTTCTTCATCTTCTTCTTGTGCCACTTGAACTGTAGAGAACCCTTGTTGCATCTTATCATGCTTTTCAAGCATTGTCTGGAAACGCTCAAACATATTCTCCAAACTCTCCATATCTTCATCAACATCAACAGTGCGTTCCTGTAATCTCCTTACATTGCCACAGCTCGACTCAATCTTCTCCCTCATCTCATCTATCGTGCTACACAGCACCATGTTCTTCCCCGTTCCTCATTGAGCCTCTCCTTCATTGTCTGGTACCCATCGTGCGACCTCACGAGCATCTCCCTAAGGAGCTTGTTCTGCTCTTCGAACTCCCTTCCCTGCGATTCTCCTCCCACACATTCCTGCACTTTCCTCACCAGCTTCTCATTCTGCGCCTTGAGGCCGTGCATGAGATCCTCCATCTCGGACAACTCATGCGCCTTCCTAGAGAGCTCAGCAGCCATGATCTCCTTCTCCTTCCCCAGGCTCGAGCACATGAGCTCGAGCCGCTTCCTGGCAGCAGTGCACGCGGTGAGCTCTCTCCCTCAGCTTCTCCTTCTCATCCCCCGCAGCCTCGACCCTGCCCTTCTTGTCCTTAGGCGGCTGGCTGAGGCCGGTGTTGCAGCGGCGCAGGGTGGCTTTGGTGGTCTTATTGCCAAAGGACTGGCATTTTTGGATTCTTGTCTTGACAGTGTCCAAGATTGTGACCATGGTAGCCACCCTGAGCATCCTCCTGCTGTCGTGGCCTTTCCCGCAGGCGTCTTTGTGATCTTGGATAAGCTTTAGCAACAGCTTTATAGGCGCTGCTGCTCCTGCACCACACAAATACATCTCCATCAAATCAATCTAATTTATAGCGAGACAATATGTAAATTTTCTTACCATCTAAACTAGAATCATCGTGTTGCTGTTCGTCTATCATTTGGGGGATATCAGGTACTGAATTTGACCGATCCTGGTTTCTCATTTTCTCTATTTGAATACGAAAACGCGATAGGGTGATGAAGGAGAATGTGGTTTGACAAAAGAGATTATTTTTTGATTTTATCTTTTAGTGAAATGCAGTTAAAGAGCGCTTGGCATGCCAAGCCCTCTCGTTCTGTCCCTCTCCCTCTCTGTGACTCTCTTTCTTCTCTTTCTTGTTTGTTATTTAATTGTCGGAAGGAAGGGAGGAAGAGCGGTTGAATTGTTGGGTGGTTACTATTCCACGAAATTGTTGGGAGTGTGTATGTGGGAGGCTCTAATGGGTTGCACTTTTGCGTGGTTTTCATTTTTTCAAATGAAATACAAAAATTATTGGCAAAACACATTCTTAGGCATTATATTTTATCAAAATGTTCATTAGTTATTTATACAATTGTTTCGTTTTAATAGGTCTTATACTTTTCACAATATTTTCATCAGGTCTTCGTACAATTTTTCGTTTTTGGTAGGTCCTTATACTTTTATCATAACTTTCATTAGGTTCTAACCATATAATGTTTTGCGTAGAATCAACACCTCTCGATATGCTTGATTAATGAAAAGTAAGCATGATTAGTCCAAGTTTTATCGATGGATCATTTTTGGACCGAGTTTGGATCGGATTAATTGGATATCATATTAATATCAATTGACATCTAATATCATGAACTTTCAAATAATATCACGAACTTTACCCGAGTTTATTATTTTCCAATGAAAAATTCCGACAAAATAAAATAATTTTTTTCGTAATTTCTCTATAACAACTTCGAGAGTTTCAAGATTTTCAATATTTGAGAATAGTTTTCTTGAAGCACACCCTCCAAATTTGTTCTTCAATCATTAATACACCAAAAATTTTCATGGTGGAAATAACAAACTCGGGGTAAAGTTTGTGATATTATAATATTATTTGTCAATTTCAAAGTTCGTGGGTGTCAATATCCATATTATTATTATTATTATTATTATTATTATTATTATTATTATTATTATATACTAGATTATATTTTCAGTCGATATTAAAGTATAGATAAATCAAGCCTTTTGAATTCCATCCAATTCGCGCCTCATTTCATTTCACAACGGAACCCTAGAAAATCGAAAATGGAAGCAAAAGCCAAATCCAGCGAGCCGATAAGCGAAACTGAACCTCCGATTTCCACGGCCGCGCCGACGCTCTCCGCCATGGATCGAGCTCCCCGATGAATTGACAGCGAATATCCTGCAAAGGCTGAGCGCCGAAGAGATACTGGAGACTGCGCAGGAAGTGTGTACTACATGGTGGAGAATCTCCAAGACTCTCCCCACGTGGCGCGTGCTTGAGTTGGATATTGATCGTTACGGCGGCAACGATTTTGAAATGTTTTACACCTGCGCAATTAATCGCAGCCAGGGAGAATTGACCGACCTGAACAGGACATATTGTACCAAATATGAGGATATGCTAGACTACGTAGTCGAGCGGTATAATTCCTTCCTTTGCTGGCATGATTCTCTGTTCTATGTGCTTTGATTTGTTCAGCCCCAAATTGGATTACTTCTGCTTTATGTGAAAGTAATTTATCTGGTTTTTATTGAGGCTGGTGATTGTTTTTTATTAATTTTGTTGATGCTGAGTTTTGTAGAGCTTCCGGAGATTGATTAATTTTAAATTTAATGTTGAAGTGAAGTGATTTTAGAGGGATGATTAATGAGACTGCGAATGACTGAAAACTCAGTAATTACTTTTCCTTGATTGGAAAGAACTTGCAAGTATGTGAATGAAACTTTACTAATTAGTTGTGTATGATTTGAAATCCTTTGAGTGGGAAGAACTTGCAAGTATGTGCAAAATTAGCTTTGAGAAGTAGTGTTTGAACTAATTTTGGCTCGATTGATGACTAGTAAGGATTGTGTTTTCAATTTTTGAAGTAGTGACACGTGTACCAGACAGCCTTTGTAGAAAGTCATATCGATGGAGTACTAGAGTGTTGTGCTGCTAAACATTGGAAATTTGGTGGTGGAATTTTTATTTTCATCTTGTGAGGCAATGGATCTAGTTATAGGATGTGTTGTCCTATAATGAGAAAGGGCTATACTTGATCAATGATTTTCTTATTCATAGCACTTGTGTTTTATGTTGTTTGATGAATATGGATAGTTTATGTGGCTAGTACAAATCTGTGATTGGTGCAGTTATGGGTTCTTATCCATAGCACTACTGTTTTGTTATGGTTTCTGCTTCCTCTATGCTCATATTCCTGGTTATTCATACAAAATGGCAGAGGTGAAGATTAGCCTTACAAAAAGCTCACCACTGTTTATGAGAAAATCCCAGATTGTGTACGATAGTATTATGCTCATTTTAGGATAAGTATTTAGTGTGTATCATGTGGTTATTCTGGGAACATCGAATTTTGATATTCAGTTTATCATCTTGATCATTTGCTCTCAATGTGAACGCGTACAACCTTGATATAAGTTCTTTCTTGTAGAAGTTTCCTCTACTTTTTGAGTAGATATTCTTTCCCACTCTTTTCCCAGAATCACTTCCTGGTCTTATGCTCTTTTGACAGATCGAGCAAGCTTCTACGCCTTAAAATTGCGGAGTTTCCGGGGAAATGATTTGCCTAAGGTAATAAAAACTTCAACTGTTGGAAGAGTTGCACCTTATCATGTCAATACTCACTCCCAAAGGATTTGCAACCATTGGCATCTCTTGCCCTGCGCTGAAATCGTTACATATAAAGTATGTTGGGACTATCGCCCAGAATTTGAGGAATTTGAGGACACCGACGAGGACTCTTATGAGGACTCTGATGAGGACGCTTATGAGGCCTCCGAAGAAGAATTTTCTAATGAGCCAATGATTATGGTGTAGCAATTGGAAAAAGCATGCCTAATTTACGCCATCTCCAACTTTGGGCAGTTAAGCTGACGAATGAGGGACTGGAAGCAATCCTCAATGGCTGCCCCCACCTCGAATCACTTGATCTCCGGCTATGCTTTGGTCTTGATCTGGAAGGGGCTTTGGGGAAAAGATGTTCTGAGCGTATAAAAGATCTGAGGCTCCTTCTGATTGTACCCGTGATATCGGCGCTCGTTTAAACCACCTGATGCTGATATTACATGGGAGGACTTGAAAGCAGACTACTTCAGTTATCCTGATTCTGATTCTGATCGTTTCAACTATTTCTGGCCTTGAAAATTTTGTGAGGCCTAAGATTTCAAGACAAGGGTCTTAAACTTTTGTATGTGTTGTGTTAGATTGGTGAATTTTGTTTTTACTAATGGAGCATGATGATTTTGCTGGTTCCAGAATTTTTGGCATTATATATTTGTCAACGTTTGATTAAATTTATTTTTCCCCTCCGTCTGTAACTTACTTTGACGAGATGGATTTTAAGAATTGTAAAAAAAGGGGTTGAAAGTGAGTGGGAATGAAGAAAATATGGGCCCACTACCAAAAAAAAAGAAAAAAGGAAAAGGGGGAAAATTATGGACGGACCAAATAAAAACCTACAAATCTGGACAGAGATACTTATCATAGATTTTCAAAATTTTTAAAAATTTTGGTTTGATATACAAATCCAAGAATCTCGCAACACAACCACAATCACATCTACATTATGTAATCTACATTTTGATCTATAACATGTCGTGTTGATTCGATTGTTGGGCATCCGCAATGGTGGGGAAAATGGGTTAACTCTCAAGATGCCCCCGGACGATGCGGGGGGATCCCCATCCCCTCCCGGGATCGTCCGCCACGTACGACGGGGACGATGCGACACGTTTCCGTTTTTTTAATTTTATTAAATTTTAAAAACCTATATATACCTCTCATTTTTCACTTCATTTTTCACTCTCTTCACTCTCAAATTCAACTACTTTTCTACATTTCAAGAAATGGATTCCGGAAACCCCAAATCAATAGCCGATGTTTGGTGGTGCACGGGCCCGGGATAAACCCGACAAATCCCGGGCCATTCGACACCAACGCCGGAGACCCGCCCCGACCGCCGCGGGTGTCCGCATGGAGCCCCTTTCCCCCCCCCCCCTCCGCCCGCGCACCCGGGGCCCGCCGCGCCCCCGCGTTCCCTCCGCATCCCCCACCAAGAAGAAGCAGGCAGAGCCCAAAAATTGTCTACAACGGAGGTGTGTGAAGAGTTCGCTCTAGAAGGACGCACCCGACCCCGAATCCATCGTTTTACCAGAGTTGGATTGATGTTTCGGGATCCGGTGTACGCCAACAACCAAAAGGGGATTGGCAGGGGGCGCACGCTGAAATACAACGCGGCCCAAACCCGCGACACGAAAGCGCCAGGAAACCCCAAGACCGGGATGTTAAGAGGTAAATTTGTTCCGGGGGGTACGGAAGTCCGAGAGGGAAAAGGCGGGGGGAGTCCGGATGCGGACAACGGGCCAAAAAATTTCAGACGACGATTTCGCACTACCCCCCGGGGGCTTTAGGGACAAGCCCGGGTTGGGTTTTGGGATTCCCCCAAACGACGGCGGCGAGGGGGAGGGCGGCCCCGCACCTTTTGCGAATCAAGCATACGGGGTTTCCTCCAATGGACCTCAACACCTGTTCCAGGGGGAGTTCCCGAACCGATGTCCTTCCCGCCCCGCGCGGGGCCCCGGGGGGAAAGGGGAAGGCCATCCACCTCCGCCACGCCGCCCGGGAAACCCCGGGACCCGCCCCACCCGTCCCACTTTGACCCGGCCCATACCTACCGGATTTGGGGGTCTCCTCCGACTACAGACGTTTTTGGGGGCGCATACCGCCCTCGCCAAAAGACCAACCCCCCAAATCGGGATCCAAAAGGGTGATCGATCCTCATCTGAAATTGGGGCTACTCTAACTATTTTTTTTGTATTTAGGCTTTTTTATTTCTCATTTTGTAACCTTTTCTTTTTTTTAAAAAAATTTAGAATTTCCCTTTAATTGGCTTTTTTTTTTTATTTTTATTTACATTTGTAAACATAAAAATATAAATACAAAAAAGAAGTAAATGTTTAGGGGCTATAATCCTTCCACTTTATTGCCGATAAAAACGCGACGGCGAAACTTGTTTTCCGGGAAAACGAATGACGTCAATTCTTTATAATTGAACATTATTGCATTTTTAAATAGCAAAGAATTGATTGCGCAACAAAGTTTTTTAAACCACCATCACTTCGACATCTATCACCACCTTCAAGAATCAACAAATAACAACTGTTTAAATTTTAACACTAAACAATTATTTCTATTGACTAGACTATATTATCACCCCCTTTTAGAATTCCACCCAAATCGCGTCTCATTTCATTTCACAACGGAGCCCTAGAAATCGAACAGGGAAAGGGAAAAAGAAAATTCAGGAAAGAACCCCCCACGCCGCGCCGACGCCTCCGCCATGGATCGACCTCCCCTGCATTGACGGCGAATATCCTGCAAAGGCTGAGCGCTGAAGATATACTGGAGAGAGGCGGAATGGCATACATGGTGGAGAGTTCCAAGAATCTTCCCAGGGCGCGTGCTTGAGTTGGGTATTCTCGTTACGGCGGCAGCCATTTTAAAAGGTTTTACACTCGCGCAGTTGATCGTAGTCAGGGGAAAAACCGACCTAAAGGTATATTGTTATAGAAAGAAGGATTTGCAGACTACGTAGTCAAGAGGTATACCTTCCTTTGCTGCCATAATCCTCTGTTCTCTGTGTTTTAATTTGTCCTAGCACCAAATTGATTGCTTCGCTTTATGTGGCAGTAATTTAACTTTTTTTATGGAGGCTGGTGATTGGTTTTTTTTAATTTTGTTGATGCTGAGTTTTGTAGAGCTTGGGGAGATTGATTGATTTTTTTTGAGGGATGATTGATGAGATTGAGAATGACTGAAAACTCAGTAATTACTTTTCCTTGAATGGAAATAACTTAAGTATGTGAATGAAACTTTAGTATTTATTGTGTGTGATTTAAATATCCCTTGAATGGGGGAACTTGGAAAAAATTTGCTTTGAGAAGTAGTGTTTGAACTAATTTTGGGTCGATTAATGACTGTTTTCAATATTTGAAGTTGTGGTACGGAAGTGTAACAGACAGCCTTGGTAGAAAGTCGACGTTTTACAAATCTGTGGCCAGTGCAGTTACGAGCTCATATGTGTAGCACTACTGTTTTGTTATGTTTTCTGCTTACCTATGCTCATATTCATCTTGGTTATTGGTACAAAAAACCCCACAACTGTTTCTGTGATAGTACTATGCTCATTTTAGGATAAGTGCTTGTGTGTATCATGTAGTTATTTGATAGAGTAAAGGCAAGTGGAAGTGAGGAGCACAAGAGGTGCTCTGGAAATTACTTAGGATAGATTACTCAATTGCTGAAAATTAAGAACACAATGGATATGGTAAATAAGAGGAAAATGGCTCGGCTTTATTTGATCGATATAAACGAACAGGTGAATGAAAAATAAATCCTCACCAGGAGGCCTGCGCTAGAACGCCCAAAAGATCGAGTTCCCAAGATGATTTCTGCCTCTGGAGATCTCAATATTTATAGGCTTGACTCCTTCCTCTATTCAACTTCCCTGCTTTCGCGGTTGTACACCTTCCAACGCGTATCATTATTCTTTAACAATACTGAATTTTGATATTCTGTTTATCATCCTGATCATGTGCTCTCAATGTGAATGCTCTTTGTACAACCTTAATACACTTGGTGAATTAGTTCTTTCTTTTAGAAGTAACCTCTACTTTTTGGGTAGATATTTTTTCCCAGAATCACTTAACTGGTCTATTTCATTCTACTCTTTTGACAGATCGAGCAAGCTTCTACGCCTTACACTTGTGGATTGTAATTATAAGGCAACTGATTTGGCTAAGGCTATAAAAAAACTCCCACAGTTAGAAGAGCTGCACCTTATCATGTGGTCAGCGTCAGTCCCGAAGAGGTTGCGAACATTGGCATCTCTTGCCCCACGTTGAAATCATTTCAATATATTAAATATTGGGATGAGGCTCGTCTACATGCAGAAAATCAATATTGGAATGAGGATCGTCTCAGAATTTGAGGACGCTGATGAAGAGTATGGTGTAGCCATTGGAAAAGCATGCCTAATTTACGCCATCTCCAACCTTGGGGACTTAAGATGACGAATGAGGGTCTGGAAGCAATCCTCAATGGCTGCCCCCACCTCGAATCACTTAATCTCCTGCAATGCCGCGGTCTTGTTCTGCAATGGGATTTAGTTAAAAGATGTAAGCGTATAAAAGATCTGAAGCTCCCTATTTACTGTACCAGTGATTTCAGTCGCCAAGTTCAAACCACCTGAATATGTTATTACATGGGAGGACTTGAAATCAGACTACTTCTGTGATTATGATTCTGATGGTTTCAACTATTTCTGATTTTGAAATTTTTTTTTGTGTTAAGTATTGTGTTAGATTCGGGAACTTTGTTTTTACTAATGGATCATGATGATTTTGCTAGTTCCAGTATATTTTTATGGCATTATATGTTTGTCAAGACATCTTAATAATTTGTGTACATTTTCGCAAATTTTTTATACCAAGGGTAACTGATGATTATGGTTTGGAGAATTACCAGAAATTTTATACAGCACCATTTCACTTTTCATCATGCCTATACACAATATCATGTTTCTAGCTATATAATTAAATAAATAATGACCAACAAAATAACAATCACAAAAGATAAACTTCGGGATTCTTTGCCAAAACATAACCAATATTGTACGAATCAAAAGGAAGCATAGTGTATCAAGTTTAGAAGTTACTTTGTGAGACATCAATTCTAATAACTAGCAGCAGCAGCAGCAGCATCATCATAAATTCTAGCTAGTAGCATCATCATCATCGTCATCATTAACATCAGGAGTGACTTGATTGTTGGGGTAGATTCTTTAGTTACTATGACTCCTGCAAAATTAATACACACAATAAACTTTCAAACGGCAATATACTTTGATATCCCCAAATCTCCACGGTTAATCCTACAAGTAAACAGTTGAAATTTGCAGCAAGTAGATGCAATCTTTCAAGAGATGCAATCTGGAAAACTAGTTACTCATTATGATTATTAAGATGCAATAAACAATTGTTTAGTACCATAGCACATAAGTTTCTTGGTAGATTAAAGCTTCAATCATCAGACCTTTAGCCTCGGGCATTACCGCACTACCACTAGGTCAACTCACACACAAGAAATTATCTCTTTATAGCTCATGACAAGTTGCTATTTAAGACCATACTAAGTTTCGTTTGCTCTGAAAATTTGGGGAAAAGCTTTGCAACATTTGCATCCTGTGTTCAAGAAACTCTATGCTTCAAATGACAAGACGAAACAAAACATATCGTGATGAGATCAGATAAGGGAGTGGTAAATCAAGTAATGGAGTAGCCTGAATATAGATATGGAGCAAACGAGGAGCAGAATATGTACCGTGGATATTCCAATCTGTTCATCCCTCAGTTTGATAATGAGGATGTGGAGCTGTCCCTGAAAGCTAGAACCCGCCAAGGGAAAACACCAGTTTCAAACCAGTACAACTTGTTCACTACGACAAAGCAAATAAAATACAATATAAACAGATCAGTTCATGACAAAAGCAACATAACCTAGAAAATATAGGTCGCTAATACATCGGCATGATTAAGTTTGAAAAGCTAAGCAAAATTTTAAGATCTAACGCCTTCAAAATGCATATGTGACATTCCGTGTTTTTAAAAGCAAATCTATAATATACTAGCAAATTGAATATGTATTTATTGAACAGAAAGAATTTGCATATAGTATTATAAAAGGAGTCTGTATTTTATTTAAATGGATCTATAGATCTATTCCTCAATAATATAAATTAGTAGTATTACTATACACTACAAAAAAAATGTCCAATAGCAAGCACATATTTCCAAAATGTCCAATAGCAAGCACATATTTCCAAGCATTACAAGTGCTCGGACATTTGCAACCATCCGAGCACCGATTATAAGTGAAATCCTTATTATACGTAGAATTAATTGCAAACTTTTTATGCAATTGTTGACATGATATGTATTAATATTTAGATCTTAAAATAATTTATTATTGCGTATGTTCTATTTTATGATAATTAATCATGTTACTTATGTACTGCTCTATATTACTGAGTTATAAATATAAAGATTTTGTATATATTTAATTTATATACAGCTCTATATTAGACATAATTATGTCTAATTATTTCATGTAGTATCTGGGTAAATGGATGTAATCAATTGCTAACTAATTACCAAGTGTATATAATGTCAAGTGTAATATATTTTAAATTTAAATAATTATTAATTAAATTAAAAGGGTATTAATGTCAAAATCCTATATGTAGTAATTATAACTAACTACTTTTCTCCTCTCAAAATCATCTCAAATCTTTAAATTTACGTAACTCTCTCAATTTAAATTTTTTTTTCGCAAAAAATATATCAAATTAAAGATAATTTAATAAGGATTTCAACGAGATCTCAATTGCATATGTTCCGACGATGTTCGGATGATGAAATTTGATAAATTATATTTCAATTTTACAGTGATAGTTAGCTTTTATCAACAAATCGCAACAAAAAATCTCAATATATTGTAGAAAATCTCAATATTAGCATGTCAATCTCAATAAAAATGTGTTGATATTTTCGTGTCCTTGTATTGATATTCTAATGTCATATGTTGATATTGTAATACCAATGTGATATAAAAAAACACTCACTAAAATTATTATATGATAACATAATGACGATATTACCCTTTTGTTGATATTTTGTCTACTATTTATTGAGCTTTGTGAGCTTTAATCTTATCCACTCATTTTAAAATCCAAGAGTAGAGATTTAGTCTTAATTTTATTTTAGGGTGTTATAATCATCGAATAGGACCCTCGGGTAAAAATATAAAATATAGAGTATTTATCATAGCACGACCCTATTTGCGCCTAGTGTCAATGACTTATGATGCTTTTTTAATAATTGCAATAAAAATATTCTAATCATGATAAACACGAGACTCAAATAAAATAATATACTTAATCGGTGTCAAGTTAATTAATTGGTATATTTTAGTTTTGGGTCATTTCAAGCTAGTTGAATTTGGCAAAATAATTGATTCTCTTTTCTCGTGTCCTTTTATATTTCAACTACTTCATTCTATCATTTTTCTTATTTTATTTTTTCTAAATTTAACTGACCTAACTTAACATCTTTTTTCGTGCTAAAATGAGTTGCCGAAGTTCACCCAGGACAGTAATAGTGATGTGATCAAATAAAAAATTCTAAATATTGTACAAACTTAAAATTATGATCTAGATCATTGAAAAATGTCACTAGATTACAAAAAACATTAACAAGAATGAACGTGTTATATCGGTTGACATTAAATCTTGAAATTTTACAATCGTGTTGATATTGTATTGAAACGTGTTGATGAGTTTTGAGCTTGAAATATATAAATTTGCATTTTATCACTACCCGCTAGTAATATATATTGAAAAATGACCCACATTGTGATTTAATGTTTTTTCCTAATGTAGTTCTATAACAAATAAGAACTATATATAGATGAAGTTTATACTAGTGGTAGTCGTTCTTCTTCATCACATTCGAATTTGTATCCGTCACTGCACCAACCGTTAGACATAGCAACATTACAATGTATTACTCCATCCATTCTGCAAAGTGGAGATGTTTTTTCGGCATACGATTTTAAAAATTATTAAGTGAATTAATTAAAGAAAGAATAAAATAGAAAATGAAAAAGATAGAGAGATGAAGAGGGAATAAAGTAAAACAATATATTCCACCTTACACAAATTTTGCCAATCGACTATTATTCTATTTTGTTTATACTGAATTTTCTATCATAATACTACAAGTCTACAACTTCATTTTTCATTGATCCTTTACAATAAAAACACACTGCCACCTTCCGTGTGTTAATATTGAAGTATTATCAAATTATAAAGATTCAACTACAAGCAATACGTGCCTGTATCACCAGCTAGGCAATGACAATTAAGCACCTATTTTTTGGCTATAAAATCTCCATTTCTTGCATCAAATTCACACACCCAAAATTCACCAACTAACTTCTTCTGCCAAATATTTTCACTTAAGAGGTATAATGGGTTCCAAAACCACAATACCTTTTGCTCTTTTCATAGTGCTAAACCTTTTATTTTTCACTCTGTCTAGTGCTTCTTTACCACTTGCTTGCATTGGTGATACCGAAAACCTTGGTCTTTGTATTAATTTGCTTGATGGATTACTTAATACCACAGTCGGAACTCCCCCAGTAACTCCATGTTGCTCCCTATTCGAACAGCTGGACGATCTTGAAGTGACCATATGCCTCTGCACCGCCCTCAAGACCAGCGTTTGGCGCAATCACCCCAATTTTCACACTTTTCTTAATATGCTTCTCGATGCTTGCTCCAGGAAGATTACATCTCACACCCTGCTGTGTGGCTAAATGATCAAATCAATGGCTTCCATTGATTTCTTGTTATTTAAGTTTCAATAATGTTTTGTAGGATTGTCATTTGTACCCCAATTATGGAAGTTGCATAGCACAATGCTCACTTGCAAAGCTGTGTGATAACTGCCTTTCTTGGGTTGGGGCAAGTTGTGTCAATTTCTATATTGTCTAAGGGATTGTGCATTTATTTCTCATGTATTTTATAACTGCCTTTTTTGAGGTGGTGCAAGTTGTGTCAATTTCTATATATGGAGTGCTATTGTCTAAGGGATTGTGCATTTATTTCTATGTACTTTATACACCGATATCGTGACTTAATTAGGATACAATGCAATCGATCTAAAATATAACACATCCGACCTTTTAAAAATAGCAACTTCGAAAAAACATAGCTTTAATGTATAATTGGTAAAGCAAAAGATAAAAAAAGAATAAAAAACAGATATAGTATTAGTGGATTGTGAGATTCACATCATTAGTGGTGTTTATGTTGATTAAAAGTTTCCTAAAGTAGAAATTGCATAATTTTAAAAGACCGGGTGGTTATTTTTAAAGGATGGTACTTATAGACCTTCAAACAAAGGTGGGCATGCAAACAACAAGATAAAAAACAAAATAAGTTTGAACAAACGAAATACTGTCGATTTATTGAGGGGGCATTTTTATTTATTTAAATATTTACATTTTCTCACATATACCTTATGAAGTGCAAGTAGGTGTCGGGAGCCACGATTTTTCTCCCAGGAAGTTAGTTCAATGTATAAAACTAGGGTGTAACTCGTTTAAATTCAATGATAACTTTATATTTGACTAATTTATAAATATTTTTAAATTACACAAATTTGAGCACTTAAAATTAGTACTAGAAAAGTTCAACAGATATTAATCTTATTAATCATTTCAGCAGTATAAGCTTTAGATTTTAGATAAATAAGAAAAAAAAGTTGTATAAATTCGACATAGATTGTGGTATGAGGGTCTAGGCGAACGATGTCCTGAGCAATGCTCTTCTTCGACTCTATCACTTGTCTGGATCGAATTATCAATCCATTTGAATCTAATGATCATTGGGATTACCATGAATTGCAATTAAATTCTGGATATTTAATTTCGACATCTTTGATTTCTCATTTGATAGATAAGAAGTGTTAATTTGATACTCCTTTTGTACCACTTTAAAATTCGGTCACGTTTATCCACTCGTTTTATAAAAAAAGATAATAAATAGTTAAAATAGAAAAATGATAAAGTTAGCGAGATACTCTCTCTTACTTTACCAATTCTCTACTTTAACTGTTTATTACTCCTATCATTTAGTATTGTTGATAGAGCTACTATGCTTAAGGTTTAATATTCAGTTTGGGTTCGATTTTTTACTAAATTGAACTGGAAAAATTGAAATTCAAACCATAAAAATCGAATCGGGGAAGATATACATGCAACAGACACGTCATCTTGGTTTGGAAAATCGTTTAAGAACATGCAGACGCGCTCTTGAACAGTTCCTGATTTTTGCTCCTTTTTTTCATTTTTTTTATTTTCTAAACAATGAAATGTGCAATTTCGTCATCTGTTTTTCTTTTTGTGAATTTCAATAATATATGTATAATTTTAATTATATATATCTTGTGTACATATAAGAGTATATGAAATTCATAACTTTCAACTAAAAGTTGAAAACATGAAATTGTGGTTTTCTTACGAATTAACACTTGTGACGATGTTACAGTGAGTTATAAATTTACATATGATTGGAATTAATTATAGATGAGGTGAAGCTTACTACTCCATTAGTTAATTAATTACACTTTCAAATTAATTACACTTGCAACACTGCTCGGCGTCATCATACATCATGCTTAGAATTAGTCGTTACTTGTTCTCTTAAAAGGTCATGTTTATATATTTTTAAATGATGTTTAGGAGCTAAATCACTATCTGAATCAAATTACAGGAAATCCTTTGACTGGGTCCATCTACGTACGATAATTTATATATTTATTTATTATTATTAAAGGAAGAACTGTTGTGCACGTTCTTGGTGTGAATGATAATTGATAGAATGAAGTGTGAGATTTAATAAATATGGTGATGAGAAATCAACAAATAAATTTATGAGGCCGTAGCTAGCAAAAAAGTTTGAAGAGAATATTCGGGGGAGGGATGGAGTAAACAGCAGTGTGATACGATTGGATATATATTCTTAATTAAAAATAGCTAGGATAGAGAATGGTAGAAGAAAAGAAAATTAAAGAAAAAATCTGGATAAGATTTTGATGTGAGGGGCAGCATTTCAACTCTTTAGATATGGAATATAATTTGATGAGATATTTAATGACTACAGTTAAAGTTTTTTAAGATTTAAAATATATTAAAGGGTAATTTAGTAATTAAACAATATAATTAATAATAAAACCGGTTCGGTCCAATTAAAAAATAAAGGGTATTATGTACGTAGAATTGATGTACGTTTATATTTTCGTAGCTTTAAAAATACAACATCTACCCATATGTCATCATCTACTAATAAAACAAAACTAACAATGTTGTTTATTCCTTTAGTTATACACTAACTTTAAAATAGAATAAAGAACATGAAAAATATTGTTGACTTAAAGTCAATAGATGAACTTACACATTATTAAATTTAGATTTAGTTAATGTGATATAAAAATACAAGTTATATGTTTTATTTTTGCATATAATACATTTAGGATATCTTTAAAATACTTAAACAAAAATTTAAACAAAGCCCATCCTAGTCCGGGCCCATGTGGCAAGTGGGCCGGGGCCCGTGCGAGCTTAGCAAAATTAGAAAAAGCCGGCCCAACCGGAGCTCAGACATGGGCCTGGGCACGGGCGGCCTCAATATAGGCTGGCTCACGGGCCCGAGCCGGCGGCCCGCCCACTTGACATATGTAACTATACTTACATTGCATTAAATATGTAAGAATCCTAAAATTTTGAAAAAGAATACCTAGAAAAATTGGGATTTAAATTCGGAAAGTACTAACTTTCTTTGACTCGGATTCGATTAGTTTGATTAAAAACCAAAACAAACATAATATTTTACTACCTCCAGTCACTGAAAGTTTGACAGGTTTACCATTTCGGTTCGTCCCTCAAAGTTTGACACACTTCACTTTTTACCATTTTTGGTAGTGGACCCCATATTCCACTAACTCATTTCTACTCACATTTTATCATAAAACTAATACTTTAAAAGTAGGACCCACATCCTGACTTTTTCAATTCACTTTTCATTACATTTCTTAAAACCGTGTCGGATCAAAGTGTGTCAATATTTAAGGGACGGGAGGTAGTAAAATTTAAGAAATCAAAGTACTTTCCCATATAGAATCCGACAACCAAAGATAACCTAAACTATATTTCTATGGACTAGACTATATTTTCAGTAGAGCTTTGATTTTTATGAATTTTGTGAAATTAAAAATTTCAATAACATTTTTTAATGTAATAGAATTAAACTAAATAGATAAATTGAAAACGAACAATGCTAAAAGTATGTCAAAGCGAGTAGTTGTTCACATAAAGAGCCCATATAAGATATGTAGCATATAATTCCTCAACTAAAATAAAAATTAAAAAAAGATACAATGACCAAATAAAAATAGCAGTCGATTAATGAGGACAGGAGTGAGTAAATTCTTTTGATTATCAAATTAAATGGACGTGCAATTCAAAAATGTAAAAAAATAAATTAAAAAAATACAACGGACACATGCAGATATCTCTCTGTATTCTCGAAGATAAATGATTAACCCTTCATAAGTTTTTCTTCGCGTCCCGATTACGGCGTCGTTTGGGAACCCTATTCGTGTGGTATTATGAAACTCTTTGATGGTTACATTTTTTTATTTATTGTTGTGTTCAAATTATTTGAATCAACATTATATATACAGTCATACGCACTTCTCCTCGATAGTAAAGTCGGCATGGGACGAAGAAAAGGAGAAAGCTTCCGGCGCCGGCGGTGGTTACTTCATCCCCGGTCCCTCCGCCGGCGCCGTGGATCGATTTGCCCGATGATTTGACGGCGAATATCCTCCAACGGCTGGATCCTAAAGAGATATTCGAGAGTGCGCAGATAGTGTGCACCACGTGGCGGAGAGTCTGCAAGGATCCGCCACGTGCGCGTGCTGATTTGAATTATCGATATTATGATTCCGCGCACCGCAAATTTGAGACCATTTGCCGTTGCGCGGTAGATCGCAGCCAGGGACAATTGGTCGAGTTAACGGTTACCGCTTTTGGAGAGGATAGGCTGCTAAACTACGTAGCCGACCGGTATATTCTTTCCTTTGCATTTGATAGTACTATTTATTTTGTTCTGTTACGAAATCTGGGTTGTGGGTTGTGGATGAAAAATTGGTATAGTAAGAAAGAGAATGAAAAAAAATTGAATAAAGTTAGAGAGAGGAAGAGAAAAATTAGTGAAAGTAGTGGATTGTGGGTTTACATATATAAATAGAAAGATTCTAAAGTTTATATTTTTAAGAGACGTATGAAAATGGAAAGAGTTGTTATTTTTAAAATACGGAGGTAGTATATACTCTCTCCATCCACCACCGAAAATGTCTCGTTTTTCTTTTTAGTTTGTCCGGTAACTCATTATTAAAAATAGAAATTTTTTAATCTCTTTTAAGTTATTCTCTCCCCTTAACATACAAAATAAAACTGAATAAAATCTCGTTCTGCGCGCAAGGAAGCAGAGTACTTATTTTCTTGAATTGATGTGGTTGTATAGTTAATCTTGTATATCCTCTGGAATAAATATTGATCAATCTTTTCCTATGGTTATAGATCTATATATAAATTCGTTTATTGAGTTTGTTTATTCGAACATGCCTATCACAAGAAAAGGCTATATACTTGATCCGATATTTTCTTATTAATAGCACTTGTGTTTTTATCTTGTTGAATATGTTAACAAAGAATTTCATGTGGCTAAAGGAAATGGCTATTTCTGGTTTTTGTTATGTCTTCTACTTATTTTCTTCTACTCTTTTGATAGATCGAGTAAGCTTCGACGCCTTACACTTGTGGACTATGCTATATTCGGAGAATCTTTTGTCGAGGTGATGAAAAAACTGCCACAATTGGAAGAGTTGCACCTTATCGGGACTATATTCATTGGCCCCGAAGATATTGAAATAATTGGCATCTCTTGCCCCATGTTGAAATCGTTTACGTATAATGAACCTCGGCGTGTGACTCCAGATATCTTCGAAGATTTGTGGGATTATGATAACACTATCCCCAATGAGCTTGGTGTAGTAATTGGAAAAACCATGCCTAATTTGCGTTGTCTCGAATTTTGGATCAGCGGATGAACAATAAGGGACTAGAAGCGATCCTCGATGGCTGCCCCCATCTTAAATCACTCGATCTTCGGCAATGCTCTGGCCTTGAACTGCAAGAATGGGATTGTCTAGGCAAAAGATGTTCTAAGCAAATGAAAGATTTGAGGCTCCCTTCTGACTCTACCATTGATTTGGATTGGCTTACCACCAATCCATTTGAATGTGATGATGTGGATTGGGATGAATTATTATCAAATTCTAGGATGGTCGACGTCTTTGATTTCAGCTATTGGAAGCAGAATAGTGATAGTGATAGTGATTATGATTAATTTTTTGAAGATTATAATGGTTAAAGTGCTAGGTCCTGAGATGTTAGGTTGATTAACAATGGTGCTACTTTACTTTTATGTTACTCATTTAAATTATGCAATTTGGTTAATTTCTAGCCATTGAGTTGAGATTTGAAAATGAAACATTAAATGTTGACATTTAATTTTTGTACTCGCTCATTTGTGTATAAAACAATATAGGGGAGCACTAGAGTGCCCCCTTATTTAGAGTCTAACGTACATCCAATCTGTCTAGCTATGTGCACAAAACATCAATATTTTAAACACAAAAATGCAATCTAGTTGTATATGCATTTTCACGATTGCATTTTAGTTGTATGTAAATTGCATTTTATAGTGTTGAGTTTTGCATTTTCACATAAATTGCATTTTTTATTGTTAAGTTTTGCATTTTCACATATAAAAATGCAATTCGTCTATATATAAAATGCAAATTAAACAATCAATATCAAAAATGCAAAACTCAATGATAAAAAATGCAATATGCATATAACAAAAATGCAATCCGCGAAATTCATTTATAGCTTCTACAAATGCGTATTGCATTTTTCTAATACAATATTGCATTTTTCAGTGCCATGTGGCAGCATCGTGGTTGGATGTACGTTGTAACTTTAAAATTAGTTGTTATACTAGTACACCCCTATAAAACAATATATCATTTAGTTAATTATGTCCAAAATTACGTTGCTTTGTAAAATAGTAATGAAAAGAAAAGAAAGGAAAATAAAAATATTAATTCTTGTGAAATGGCTTCAAACATCACCAAAATATCTTATCAGACTTTGAATAAAATTTTGTCATTTAAATTAGACTAAAATCCATATTTGGTCATTTATAATTGTCTTAAAAAAATTGGTTTTACACCTTAGGTGTACCCTTCTATTGATGTTGCAGATCATTTCGGGATAACCGTTGGTCCTTCGTGCATATATATCAATAATTGAGCGTCGTGTATGGTCGGTTTTTTGACTTTTCTCAAATTTAGACTATATAGAAATTAAAGATCTAATAGATAAAACGATGTCATTGTTAATTCAGAAATAATACTACATCCGTCCCATATTATGAGTCACTCTAACTATAGAACGTATCAAAATAACAAAATGACACGACTACTATGGGACGGAGGAAGTACTCCATTTTATTTTCATTGAATTTACTATCAAAATACCAATGTGATTTAGCTCCAATTAATATCATTGACTTTTGGTGTTCTCTTCTAATGTAGTTTTATGATAGATGAAGTCTTTACTAGTAGTGGTCATGCTCCTCCATTTTTCCAATATGTATCTACCACTGCACTAACCACCTTACATAAATTTTGCCAACCGACTATTATTCTACTTTGTTTTTATTGAATTTACTATCATAATACTAATATGATTCAACTTCGTCCTTTTGTTTTTTTTTCATTGACTTTACTATAAAAAATACTCGTGATAACTCCACCTTCCGTTTGTTTCAACTACAAGCACTACGTACTTATATCACCAGCTATGCAATGACAATTAAACATTTTTTTTTTCGCTATAAAATCTCCATTTCTTGCATCAAATTCACACACCCAAAATTCACCAAGTACCTTCTTCTTCCAAAAATATCACTTAAGAGGTATAATGGGTTCCAAAACCACAACACCTTTAGCCCTTTTCATGTTGCTAAACCTTTTATTTTTCACTCTGTCTAGTGCATCTACACCACTTACTCTGCACACGGACACTTGCCCTATTGATACCCTAAAACTTGGTATTTGTGCTAATTTGCTTGGTGGATTGATTGGTGCCATAATCGGAACTCCCGGTAAAACCATGTTGCTCCCTCATCGACGGCTGGTCGATCTTGAGGCGGCCGTGTGCCTCTGCACCGCCCTCAAGGCCGACATTTTAGGCATCCACCTCGATGTTCCCATTTCTCTTAGTTTGCTGCTCAATGCTTGCTCCAAGAAGGTTCCATCGGGCTTCCAATGTGCCTAATGATCAAATCAATGGCTTCCATTGATTTCTTGTTATTTAAGTTTCTACAATGTTTTGTTAGATTGTGATTTGTACCCTGATTATGGAAGTTGCACAATGTTAACTGCCTTTTTTTTTTGAGTTGGTGCAAGTTGTGTCAATTTCTATATATGGAGTGCTATTGTCTAAGGGATTGTGCATTTATTTCTCAGGTACTTAATTAGCATACAATGCAATTGGTCTAAAATATAACACATCCGACCTTTAAAACTAGCAACTTTTGAAAAAACCATAGGTTTTAATAGGGATGTCAATCGGACTAACCCGTTCGGGTTTTGATCAGCCCACTGGTTGCTGGGCTATTTGGGTGCGGGTTATTCGGGTTATGGATTTTTCAGGTCATAAATTTTCAATCCTAACCCTAACCCATTGGGTTTTGGGCTAACCCATAGGGCTATTCTGCCTAAAAGCTTTCGAAAATAATCTCTCGTATCAAAATTTTCTTCTATAAAATGATTTTAAATTTTAGATACTTTTTTCTTTTTAGTATATAATCATATAAAATCTTCAAATTTTCATAGTTTTCTTCAATAATACTTCAAAAAAGCCTTTCATCTCGATCAACTACAATATAAATTAAAGCATGTGTTCGTGTCGTTATTATGGCATTGCTTGTAACTAATTCTTTATGGAAATTAAAAATCATATCTTACATGAATCATTATTAAAATGATAAATATATTAAGATTTTGATGAGCTAGTTCTTAATTTTGTCTTGATTGGCTTTGGTGGTGGTAAGACACTAGTGGCAGATGATAGGACAGCCAACCCGTTTAGCCCGCTTTTGTATTCGGGTAAAAATTATAGCCCTAACCCGCTCATATTATCGGGTTGTTCGGGCCGCCCACGGTTTCGGGTTGAATTGACATCCCTAGGTTTTAATGTACAATTGGTAAATAAAAGATTAGAAAGAGAAAAATAGTAATAGTAAGTTTTAGTGGATTGTGAGACTCACATCATTAGTAGTGTTTATGTTGTTTAAAAGTTTAATAAAGTAGAAATTGCATAATTTTAAAAGACGGATGGTCATTTCTAAAGGACGGTACTTGTAAACGTTTAAACAAAAGATGGAACGCAAACAACAAGATATAAAAAACATAATAAGTTTGAACAAACGACATACTGTCGATTTCTTGGGGGATGCGTTTTATTTATTTAAATATTTACATTTTCTCAAATATAATGCACTCCTTATGAAGTGCAAATAGGTGTCGGGAGCCACGGTTTTTCTCTTAGGGAGTTCGATGTATAAAACAAGGGTGTGAGTCGTTTAAATTCGGTGATAATTTTATATTGGACTAATTTATAATTATTTTTATAATTACACAAATTCAAGCACTTAAATTAGTAGAAAAGTTCAAAAGATATTAATCTTATTAACCACTTTAACAGTATAAGCTTTAGATTTTAGATAAATAAGAAGAAAAAAAGTTGTATAAATTCGACATAGATTGTGGTATGAGGGTCTAGGCGAACGATGTTCTGAGCAATGCTCTTCTTCGACTCTATCACTTGTATGGATTGAATTATCAATCCATTTGAATCTGATGATGGTTGGGATTACCATGAATTACAATTAAATTCTGGATATTTCGACATCTTTGATTTCTCATTTGATAGATAAGAAGTGTTAATTTGATATATAGTAGTAATAATTTATCTTGATTTAGTATGCATGGTTGATAGAGCTATTATATATACTTAAGGGTCATGAATATTCAGTTTTTATTCGATTTTTTCTAAATTGAACTGGAAAAATTGAAATTCAAACCATAAAATTCGATTCGAACCAAATAATCAAAATTATATAAATATACCTGAAAAAGCAAAATTCAACTACAAAATCCTAACCCGGAATTGCAAATATATCCAAAAATCAAAAGTCCAAAAATTAATTTTCTATAAATAACACAACTAATATACTAGTATAATCTAAATATTAATACATTTATGGATATAAATCAACACATAGAGTTTCTTTAGGCATATGTAATATTACTAATATTAAGAAAAATTCAGTTTTTTCAATTTTTTTGTTTTCATAAATACAAACCGAACAAATGTCAAATTTCGGTTTGGTTCGAATTGAATATTCGATTTTTGGGTATTTTTTCTCACCCCAAAGAAAGGGATTGATTTTGGGTATTTTTCTCACCCCAAAGGAAGGGATTGATCCTAACCATTTGGTTAAGGTTAGACGAGTCCCATAACACTCGACCACACCCCCGAATTGATTTTTGTGAAATATTTTGATAGTTAAGAGTATGACTAATTGATACGATCATAAGATCATTCTTTAGTTTAGATAAATAAGGAATTTACATATCTTTTTCCATATATTTATTAGTATTATAAATATGAGCTATTGTTATATTTTGGAATCAATCAATAAAATAATATATTTTAGCTTTTATCCTTATTTAGTTTTCTCATTAAGATCCTATCTCCTATCTTCCTATAAAAGCATCAATTGATAAGGCAAGTAGAAAGATAGGAGAAAGTCGTGAGGAAAATGAGCATCGCAATCAATCTATGACTAGAGTTGAGTTTGCGAAAGAAAATAAACGATAAAAAAGTAGGGCAAAATATGTTATATCATTGATTGATTCAAAATATAACAATTGACCCATATATATAATACTAATAACTAACTTAACAATAAAGAAAACAAAGATACGGAAAAGATATACAAATCCCTAATCTAAACTAAGTAATGTTCGTATCACTAATCCTTTTCTTGTAAATGATAAGGCCTAAGAGACCAGAGATTATACGCTTCCGTATAAGACTAGGTGGAACCGTGGAAATATTATGTTCCAAGAAAATCTCGCTTGCATGTTTGATATCTAAGGCTTAGAAAGATAGATAGATTGGAACGTAAATAGGTTGGGAGAGAGATAATTAAATTGCAGATATTTGTTGAGAAATTAAAGCCTTAAATAGGTTGGGAGAGAGATAATTAAATAGATAACGATAATTCATTGCAAATATTTGTTGGGAAATTAAAGATATAGAAATAATTAGAGATAGAGATAATTAAATGCTAGTATTATTATTGCAAATAATTAATTACAAATATTTCAATTCACAATATCTATCATAAAATTTATTCCATTTGTCCATAAAAATAGATATTTTGAAAAATATATTAATTTAATGCAAAATTGGTAAAGCATGAAAGACGAAATAAAAAAGTGATCGTAATATTATTTATGGAAAATGGGCTTCACTTCATAAGAAAAATTGATTAAAAAATAGAAGTGGACTAATTTTGTAAATGGGTGAGAATTAAAAAAGAAGATTATTTTATAGGACATATGAAGTAGGAGTACTAATTTTTCAACACATTAAACATAGTTTAATATAATTAAGAAAATGTAGTATAGTCTAAAATTAAAAAAATTTAGAACAAAAATAAAAAAAGGTAAAAATTCGTATATTTGCGGGCTAATAACATGTCATACGAATTTGCCACTTTTCGCCATGTAGATTGCAATATGCCAAGTGGCAAGTGTACAAGATCAACTTTAATTTGGTCGGAATTGGTTATTAGGTCAAAAAAATAAGAATCAAAAATTCATTTTCATGGAATTTATTATCAAAATATTGGTAATATGATTCATTAAATTCATTCGTTTTCATTAAATTTACTATGTATTAAAATACAGGTAATAACTTCATATTCCGTTTGCTTTCATGGAATTTACTATTAAAATGTAGGTAATAACTCCACCTTCTGTTTGATTTCATTAAATTTACTAGTATTAAAATACTGGTAATAACTCCTACGTTTATTTACATTGAATTACTATCAAAATACTAGTAACAAGATTTTATTAAAACCAATAAATATTTATATCACCAGCAACTGACAATAAACATCTAAGTTTTTTTCCTATAAAAACTTCATTTCCTGCATCAAACTTACACATCCAAAATTCACCAATTAACTTCTTTCAACCAAAACTTTTTATCCTAAGAGTGAAAATGGGTTCCAAGAGCACAACACCCTTTGCCCTTTTCCTAGTGCTAAACCTTTATTTTTCACTCTTTCTAGTGCCTCTACACCACCTAAGCTAACTAAGGACACTTGCCCTATTGATACCCTAAAGCTTGGTGTTTGTGCTAATTTGCTCAGTGGATTACTTGGTCTCGTAATCGGAACACCCCCAGTAACTCCATGTTGCTCCCTCATCGATGGGCTGGTCGATCTTGAGGCGGCCACGTGCCTCTGCACCGCCCTCAAGGTCGACATTTTGGGCATCCACATCAATCTTCCCATTTCTCTTAGTTTGCTTCTCAATGCTTGCTCTAAGAAGGTTCCATCAGGCTTCCAATGTGCCTAAATGATCACACCATTGGCTTCCATTGATTTCTTGTGATTTAAATTTCTACAATGTTTTGCTAGATTGTGATTTGTACCCCCAATATGGAAGTTGAATGCTCACCTATGTGATAGAGAGTGAGATGCTAATTGTGACCCTTTTGAGTTATAATACTAAATAATTTACTTTAATTTCAAGTTGTGACAATTTCTATATATTACTAGTCTAAGGCATTTGCATTAAGCATTTACTATATCTCATGTAGTACTTTGTATGACGATATCTTGACTTAATTATATAGGATAATACAACGTAATTGGTCTAAAATATATATACTACATCCTTTCTTTGAATTTGAAATGACACATTTATTTCTTGCATCAATTTTCGAATAAAGTAAGAGAGTGAAAGTGAAAAATATCAGAAATAGTGTTACCCACTTACACTAATTCCACATTAGTAGTGTTATGTTGTTCAAAAGTTTCTTAATGTAGAAATTGTATAATTTTAAAAAATTGAAAAAAAAAATGAAAATGGTTAGTACTACTATGATTTTATTAAAGGACGGAATTAGTATTCCATGACTTGATAATTCGTTGTTAAATATTTAAACAAAGGGTGGGCTCGCAAACAAACCAGATAAAATATAAAATAAGTTTGATCTAACTACTATATACTGTCTATTTATTAAAAAGGGGAGGTGTTTTTATTTATTTAAATAGATTTGTGTTAAAATGACAACAACTCTTAAAGTGACACCATGACACCACATATACAATAATATTATTAACGCTACACAACAATATTATAACGCTACACAACAATCTATAGATTGTTGTATAGGTATTGGATATGTTGGCCTTGCTTTATAAGGTGTTGCATATTGTGGCCGTGTTTCTTACCTTTTTTTTGCCACATGACAGCATTATTTATCCACGTATACAAATGATTGGCTAGGAATGATGGTATGGTGTTATTTTAAGATGTGGTGGCACCATAACACTATCCTAAATATATACATTTCCTCAAATATAATGAACCCTTATGAAATCAAGTAGGTTCGGGAGCCACGATTTTCTTCCAGTGAGTTAATATAACTAGATTATCGTTTCTGAAAAATAATACTACTATGAGAATATTTCTCGTCACAAATATTTCATATTTTTGGTTCTCTCATTTTTCTAATTAAGGTACCGTCGTCAGATGGAAACAAATTAATTACAAAAATGAGTAGATAGCAAAACTAATTTTACTGTTAAATTTCTCAATGTTGAACTTCGTCGACAACATTAAAACAAATCTTGGTTGAATTATTGTGCCTCTTGGTTCCTATTTGTAAGGATATAGAGTACAGAAGTGTAAGAGGAAATTCGTTTCATCGAAGAAGACGGGCGGGTTTCGCTCTATGGGTGATCAGCATGGGCGGACCCAAGTAAGAGGAGAGGGGGCTAAAGCCCTCATTGATATTGTTTTTTTTTTTTAAATTTAATCAAGTTTAGTGTAAATTATAATGGAAAAGTCCCTATAAGTTATCTAAATTATATAAAAGTACACTAAAATAAAATTTAAAAATTTCAGTCTCTATCGATAAATATTTCTTGCCACCACTGGTGATCAGTGACATATATATATTTAGTAAAAATAATAAAAATAGAATGAAATATTTTATGATAAAGAATAAAAAATTAAAATATTTAATGATTGTCATCCCTTCATTTATCATTTATGTGCCAGAATAGAGAGAGTAAGTCCACTTAGGTTAGGGGGAATTGCCCTCAGTTCTTACCAACCTCCAGTGTGTAATCGACATCTTGCTAGCTATAACTCGTTCGAATAAGAATCATTGATTCCCTCTGCTGTCAATTTTTTTTTCATTCATGGCGCTCGGCCGGTGCTCCTTTCTCATCTCAAACCAGAACAACTCTGAACATTAGGGAAGATTAGGAAGACCTGGATTGGTGATTTTATAAAAACATTTAATGATGGATGAATGGAGTTAAAAATTGCAGTACTTTAGAGAGAGATTATAATAGTATTCAGCATAACTCGATGGTTATTGATGGAGGAGATATGGGAATATAATTAAAATGAATGTATGCGTCCATTTCTAGAGAGACGGAGAGATTGGAATGAAATTAACGAGATGGAGATAGTAAGATTGGAATGTACATTAAATAGATTGAGAGTTAATTAAATTGGAGATAGACATAGAGATAGAGATAGTAAGATTGGAATGTAGTAAATAGATTGAGAGTAAATTAAATTGCAGATAGAGATAGTAAGATAGAAATGCAGTAAATAGATTGAGAGATAATTAAATTGCAGATATTTATTGAGAAATTAAAGTAAAACCTTAAGGTATAGATAGATTGGAATGAAAATAGATCGAGACCGAGATAGTAATAATTGGTAGAGATAGATATAGGCATAGTTAGAGACTAGAGATAGTAATTCATTAGTGATATTAATTGAGAAAGTAAAGTCAAAGAAAAAATCACAAATATTTTAATTCATAATATATCCTAAACTTTATTAAATTTTCAAAATATTTGACATTGTTTAATATAAATAAAAAGTTATTTATCGTCTAAACAACCTAAATCAAATTTTAGAAAATGGTAAAACTAGAGCAATTCAAAAAAAAAAATTATTTTGATTGAAAATTTTCATTGAAAAAAAATTAGAAATTCTCAATCATTTAAATGAGAAAACGAAACATTTGGGAAATTTTGAAAATGTCGAAAGTTTGTATATTTACGTGCTAATAACATGTCATACAGATTTGTCACCTTTTTAGCACATTATAATATGTCAAGTATACCCCACATTAGTTTTAATTTGACTGAAAGTATTTTTTGGGAATTTTTTTAAAAAATTTCCCAAAATAAGTTATTTGCATTCTTAAAAAAAAATTTTTGGGGGAAAACCCAAAAAAATGTTGAAAGTTTTTTATTTACAGAAAAATTATCCTTAAAAATTTTGAGTTTGTAAAATTATGTTGATTTTGTTGAGGGGGATTTTTTTGTGAAAACCGTCTTATACATAGAATAAATTGAAAAATTTTTAAACAAATGCCGATATAATGTAAATTTTTTTGGGAAAAGTCTAATACTCCTTTTCCCCTAGTTGCATATTTTTTTTTGGGATTAAGTTTTAAATTTACTCTTTTCATAAAACAAAATATTTAATCATTCATGTTATTTTTCATTTTATTTTCTTCTCCTATTTTTCATTACAATTTTTTAATCGCCTTTGAAAATTTTTTATTCAACTTAGTTATAAGGGAATGAGTACCCTCCATAGTTGAGATAAATTTTTTTGAAATTAAGAAAAAAATTGTTTAAAAAGATGAGAGGAAAAGTAAGAAAAAAAAGAGAGAGAAAGTGATGGTGGAATAAAGTAAGTGTGATTGGATTTTTTTTTTGTTAAAAAGAAAAAATCAATTTTTTCGGAATCCCAAAAAGGAAAGATCAATTTATTTGGGGTGTGGGGATTATTTATGATAAATTTAAACATGTAAATGTGGGGTTTTACTATTCCTAAGTGGAATTTATTTAAAATAACTTATTTTTTTTTTATTTAAGAATTTCGTGTAGTTTGTGACTATAATATAAGTATAAAAATGAGGGGAATCAGTTGCTAGTTAGCGATATCAATCTAAGGTCAATTATTAGCTATTAAATTAGAAAATTTAATGATTGAAATAATGTCAATTAGATTATATTTTAAATTTTAAAATTATTAAATAACGATTTTCTCTTTCCTCAAAATCCTCTTAAAAATCATCTTAAAATTATATTTATATTTTAAATTATTAAAGGGTTTATGTATGGTATTTAAAACTAACGACTTTTTTTTCCTCAAAATCATCTTAAAAATTTTAAATTTATGTAGTTGTCTCGATTTGGATTATTTTTTCGTTAAAAAATATAGTATCAAATTAAAGGTAATTATTCTAACAAAATCTCAATTGCATATATTCCGACGATGATCGGCTTCGCCCACTCTAAGTGAACCATTTTCCTTTTTGGATGTCTCATTCAAAATGGCACATTTCTAAAAATAGAAACATCACTTCTCTTTTTTTTTCACTCTCTCTTACTTTATTCTCTTCATTTAACTCACAAAACAACACAACATAAAATCATGTGCTAGAATAGAAATGTTTCACTTAGAGTGGGACGGATAGAGTAGTTTTTATTTAAATTTTCGATGGGTTTAAAAAATGCATCAAAAGTTTCAATAAGTACAATTCATGTACAATATCAATAACATTGTGTTGAAATTTTCGTTTTCATAATCATTGTTCGATATTTGTAATACACTATGTTGATATTAGAAAAATCATGAAAATTATCATATTATGATATATTGGATTTTACCTTTTTATTGACCTTTATCTATTATTTATTGAAATCCATGAATTTTGATTTCATTCACTCATTTTAAGATCTAGTGGTGCAAGATTGATCTTAATTTTGAATTAGATCACTATATCCTTTTTTAACATGACCTTATAAAAATTAGTGTAGCTATCTTAGCGCGACATATTTGCGATTAATGTTATTAACATACGATATTTTCGATAGTTGCAATAATAATATTCTAATTATGATAAACACGAGAGTCAAATAAGCAAACATATTCCATCTATTTTAAACTAATTGATTTATTTCTTTTTGAGGCATTTAAACTTAATTGACTGATTTCAGTTTTTTTCAAAATAAAATCAATTCTCTATTTTTATTTGCCGTACTACTTTATTCTTTCTTTCTTTTTTTCTCCAAATTTAACACACTTAGCATATTTTTCTTGCTAAAAAATTGGGGTTTTTAACCGGATGGAGCGAGTAATATATTAGAAATGACGATCTTTATTTTTTGGTGGTTTTTACAAATGGTCGTAAAGTGATAGTCATTCTATTTCCATACGCCAATCGCATGATATACATTTTGGCAAGCAATATATTGGAATGTATTATGATAGGGCCCCCGAGAATCCAAATCACGTAAAATCGCGTCCAAATCTCTCTCAATCTCCAAAGTATCTTTTAATAGTATTTGATTTGATTTTTGCATATCTTTTTGTAATCTTTTTAAAATATTTTGCTGCTTAGCAAGATAGGGTTTAGGGTTTAGAATTCTATAAATTATAGAAACTTCTATCATTTTGATCCATTGAGAATTAAGAAATAAAAAACTTCTTTTTTCATTCTTGTTCCAAAACCCTAGAACTTCAACTAGTTGTGTTTATCATATTTTTGATCAATCTCGTCGTAGCGTGCTCTTTTGCCCGATAGAACCTCACGTTCTATCAATTGGTGCTTCCATTGATTTACTCTTCCTCCATCCCTCAACCTCACTCACGGTTGTTTTCCATCTTCCTCAACCTCTCTAAAACCTCAAATCTCCAAAGACCAAAAACTCCGCTAAAACCCCAATGCGGCCTTACACCACAGTCCATACCAGCCAGGTCCCACCCCCATGCTGGGGGAGTCAGCGTCGCGGTCCGCCGCCGTCATCGTCACCACCCCGTTTTCTCTTGCATCGCTGCTAAACATCTCCTCCGTTGCTGAGTCGTCGTCCAGACCCACCCCCCCAACAACTCTCTCAAATCTGGTACCCCTTTATGGCTGCGACCCCCCAAAGCCACTGTCACCCAACCCAAACATATTTCCTCAACGACATCGGTCGGTTTCGATATGAACATCCGTTTCGCCAACAAGACGGGGAATTGTTGACAAAAGAGCTTGAGTTGGGGGCCTTCCCGACAACAAAATGTGTTCAAAAAAAGAATTGGGGAAAAACCTGGAAAAATTGGCTGCCATTTTACGACGAAAAAGGAGCGCCCCACCAGCAGCTGCACCCACACGGGGATGGAAAAATTCCCCCCCGCTCCCCGGCACCTCTTTGGGGTTTCACCTGGGTCTTACCCCACCTTCCCGATCCCCCCGCTTTGCGGTGACAATGCTCGGATTGGGTTCATAAAATCCCAAATCCAATCATCAGTACATGCCGCTCCATGTCGTTTGTACCTGGCAATACTTGTTTGATCATCCGGGATCAAATGGATGACTATTGGGAGGAAAACAATAAAGGCAAGGTTGGGACGATTTTTTAGTTGCGTAAACAGCGATTCGAGCCCATTCACATTGAGTCGTAGAATGTCTTCCAGCCCTACAGCAATGCCAAACCTTGGTTGGCTGAGGGGCCTCCCCCCGACCAACATATACATCCCGTGATGACCGCCAGCACGTCCACAACCGATTCGCCGGTGCAGGTGCAGGATTTATCGCACGGAGCCACCACCCCCTCATGGATCGAAAAGTTTTGATGCAAATAGCAGGGACTCACCTCTAACGAGAGCTTTTGTTCCCAATATTGTATTGGATCAAAAAAATTGTTGTGAAAGGGTTTGGGGATGTTATTTTCAATGCCCGGTTGATTCTGTACAACCAACTGAGATCATTGCTATGGGAAAAATAATGACGTCGATTCCAGCAACGACGGTGGATTGAAGTGTGTGCCACGAACAAACAGGGTTTTCCGGTGATGCAGCGGGTCTTCTTGATCCATACTACCCTTGCTTTTTTTCTAATTATTATCAATTCTGTTCAATTATTGTTTGTGCACCTTGGGACTATTCAAGCAACAAATATGGGCACTTGGTTTAGTTTTTACTTTATGGCGTCGATAGCCGTGATACTCTTCAATTTAGTGGAGAAGAAGGAGTTCGCATATTTGATCCAGGAATATTTGAGTCGGATGAGATTGATGTTGTTATGAGCCCGAAGCCTTCATCGCGATAATTTACGGTTCTCATTTAGGGCAGATGCTGATTGGAGCTTACGAAGGCTTCGACGCAGCGGCTTGGTGATTTCCGTGGACATACTATTGCAATTCAGATTTTCCACCTTGAGGACAAGGTGGATTTCAACCGAGGGGAGAGTTGATAGGGCCCTCGAGAATCCAAATCACGCCCAAGATCGCGTCCAAATCTCTCTCAATCTCCAAAGTATCTTTTAATAGTATTTGATTTGATTTTGCATATCTTTTTGTAATTTTTTAAAATATTTTGCTTGCTTAGCAAGATAGGCTTTAGGGTTTAGAATTCTATAAATTATAGAAACTTCTATCATTTTGATCCATTGAGAATTAAGAAATAAAATACTTCTTTTCTCATTCTTGTTCCAAAACCCTAGAACTTCAACTAGGTGTGTTTATCATATTTTCTGATCAATCTCGTCGTCGCGTGCTCTTTTTGCCTCGATAGAACCTCACGTTCTATCATATTATTACTCTATTTGTTTTCATGGAATTTATCATCAAAATATTGGTAATAGGATTTAACTCAGCCATCCATTCGTTTTCATTGAGTTTAATAACTTCATATTCCGTTTGCTTTCATGGAAATTACTAATAACTCCACCCTTCTGTTTAATTTCATTAAATTTACTGGTATTAAAATACTGGTAATAACTCCTACATACATTGAATTACTATCAAAATACTAGAAATATGATTTTATTACAAGCAATAAATATTTATATCACCAGCATGCAATGACAATTAAGCAATTTTTTTGCCTATAAAAACTTCATTTGCTGCATCAAATTTGCACATCCCAAAATTAACTTCTTCTACCAAAACTTTTTATCCTAAAGAGTGAAAATGGCTTCCAAGAGCACTACACCCTTTGCTCTTTCCTAGTGCTAAACCTTTTATTTTTCACTCTTTCTAGTGCCTCTACACCACCTAAGGTGACCAATGATACTTGCCCTATCGATATCCGTAAACTTGGTGTTTGCTCTGATTTGCTTGGTGCATTGATTGGTGTCATAATCGGGACTGATCCCCGTTAACTCCGTGTTGCTCCCTCATCGACGGGCTGGTCGATCTTGAGGCGGCCGTGTGCCTCTGCGCCGCCCTCAAGGCCGACATTTTGGACAACCACCTCAGTCTTCCCATTTCTGTTAGTTTGCTTCTCAATGCTTGCTCCATGAAGGATCCATCAGGCTTCCAATGTGCCTAAATGATCAATTTCTAGTGATTTAAGTTTCTACAATGTTTTGTTGGATTGTGATTTGTACCCCAATTATGGATGTTGTGTACTGCTCACTTGCAAATCTTATAATAGTAACCCTTGTTGAGTTATACTAGTACTAAATAATTTGCTTTAAGTTCAACTTGTGATAATTTCTATATTTTATTTGTCTATGGCGCATTCATCATTTATTTCTCGTGTACGTTGTGTGACGATATCTTTAGTTAATTAGGATACAATGTAATTGGTCTGTAATGTAGTACTCCATGATAATTTCGTTGTAAATATTTAAACAAAAGGTGGGCTCGCAAACAACAAGATAATAAATATAGTGCAAAATTGCTAATAAGTTTGACTAAAATGAATATTAACGATCGATTTATTAAGAAGGGGAGGTTTTTTTATTAACGATCGATTTATTAAGTTTGACTAAAATGACTAAAATTGCTAATAAGTTTGACTAAAATAAATATATAAATATTTACACTTCCTTAAAAATGCACTACTTATATAAAGGGCAAGTTAGTGTGGGGTGCCACTACACTATTTTTCTTGGTGAGTCCAATTTACTAAAACTAGTGAATGAAAATTAGTAAATGAAATATTAGAATACCCGTCGCTAATTCAAAGGTGTGGTCGAGTGACATGAGACTGTCCATTATTAATTAAATAGTCGGGAATTGATCTCGAGCGCTTTAAATCGGAAAATAGTCACTAAGTTCGCGATAGATATCTTTGATAATTTCCAATAAAAATATAAAAAAAATACACCCATCACTCCCCTTTTATGTTTACAATAAAATAGGAGCAAAAATGAATTACTAGTAAATAGTCTATTTATTAAAAATAGTAAATTGAAACCGGTTCCGCTATTCTACGCCCTCCAAACTCTCAACTTCCATATCTTATAGTATGATAGTATCTCTATAAATCAGGTAACCATTTAATCCGATTCTCTTGAATATTCTTATTTTCAGATATGATAGGATTTGTTCTATATAAATATAAATAGAGGCTTTGTATTTGCTATATCCAATTGCTACTCCCTTCCCTTCCACCATGTCCAATCTATTTCTTTCACCAATATTCATCCCACAACTAAGCAATGAACCCAATTTCCCAGTCACTATTCAGCAATATTTAGGTCCATACCCCCTCCCAATTGACCCTTTTATTATACCCCCTCTTTTTCCCCTTCAAACTAACCCCCCTTATAGTTACATCCCTCCTCATCCTTCTCTCCGCACCCATGCCTTCATCCACGCCTACATCAACCCTTCCCATTTCGACGGCAACCGCATCAACGAATACTTCGACTTCTCCGCCACTCCTCCCGACCAGCGCCTCGGCCTCCTCAGCCTCTTCATGCAGGGCCACCTCTCCCCGTGGATGTGGGCCGGCCCTCCCGCTTCCGGATCCAAAACCTCGAGCCCTATGTGGTTGCTGCATCCTCGCCCCCATGGACTCAGCTTCCGGGAGATGTAACGGCCAATATTCTGCGGAGGCTGGGGGCTTCTGGGATGCTATTCACCGCGCAGCGCGTGTGCACCACGTGGTGGAAGGCTTGCAAGGATCCTGCATTGTGGCGAGTCATTGATTTCTCTGACCCTATTCAAGGGAAGTGGACCCACAAGTACACTGCCATGTGTCCACCGGTGGATCGTAACCGGGACAATTGGTTGACCTCACCGTTCAGTATTTCGGCGACGCACTCATGGACTACATCGTTGATCGGTAAATATTTAAATCTGGTTTCATTCTACATCGTTGATCGATACATATTTAAATACTCAAGAATATGCAATTTGGGTTTGGCAAGGTTTTAATGTAAAATTGGTAAAATAAGAGAATGTATAGAGAGAAAATGTAATTAAAAATTATTAGTGAATTATTAGTGAAGAATGAGTCACACCTTCCCAAATTAGAAAGTGCATATTCTTGTGGAACGAATGGAATATAGTTTTATTTTTCTATTTATTTATTTTAAGATATTTCTCTCCGTGTAAAAACTAGTTTAATTTTTAATTGATTGACAGATCACCAAATCTCAAGCGGCTTAAACTTGGAGCTTGCTTTTCCATATCAAAATATTGTGTGACTAGAATAGCTCCAAAACTTGGCCATTTGGAAGAATTGCACCTTACTCTTAGACCGTGCATTGGCGTTGCCGACATTGAAGCTATTGGCTTTTCTTGCCCAATGTTGAAATCATTCTCGTGCAACGGATCTAAATACGAAGTTCCTACGTCGTTAAAAGGTGCTTCTGATGAGGCATACTATCGAATATGTATGCTATCGCAATCAGCAGAAGCATGCCTGGTTTGCAGCATCTTCAGCTCTTTGCGCATTGGATTGGAAACGAAGGACTTGAAATGATCCTTGCCAGCTGTCCCACTCAATCTCTTGACATCAGGCAATGTTTTGATCTCAATCTTGGAGGGTATTTGGGGGAAGATGCCATCAGCGAATCAAACATCTTAAACTCCCTAACGACTCTGTTAGTGATGTACCGTGGCCTAATTGCGATGGTGGCGATCCGTTTAGTCCTTCTGCGCTCATGTTTGAATATTACGTGTATGACCATTATAAAGACAATGAAGATTATTTTGGACGTTACGAGGGAAACTTCAATTGATTTTGCACATTGGATTTTGGAAGTCGTTTGGTGGAGCGAAAATGTTAGTATTTTATTTTTAAGTTGATTTTATTTTATTGTTATTTTAATTTTTGATTTTAGTACTATATCTTTTTTTTTTTTTGTAAATTTCCTTCGCGTTTTGATACTCCTTTGAATAAGAAGTTAGGTACCAAGGTTTTTTTCAATTCTGCGAATTCAATCTTGTAAGTCCATAGCTACCAATATACATAACGTAATTTGGTACTAAAGATTTCAAAGAAAAATTTACAATTTCATGTCACAAGTTGTGATTATATATAACGCATTTGATGATAAAATTTATATAGCTCGATGTTAAACGAGTATTCAAATCTTAAAACTAGTTTCGCGTGAAAGAATTAAATGAAAAAATAACACTTCCATTTGTCCCAATAAAAATAGTTTTAAAAATGATTAATTAATTTATTTTGATTAAATAAAATGAGTAATATGTACTACCAAATATAGATAATTTAGTTATAACCACGGCCCACAGGCAACAATTTCGTTGATTCTCATTTGTTCATTTTTGGGAAGTACAACTGTTTTAAGCACAAAAAGTTTAGTACAACAACAATAAAATTTTGGTTGTTCAAGATAGTTTCATTTCCAACTCGTCGAGGATTGTCCTGACTATCTTAGCGTTCAACGGCTTCTCCCAACAGCAATTCAACCCGGCGGCCTCGAACTCCACCTTCTCGGGTCCGTCACCACGGAAGTCACCCCAACGATCATGCAGTCCACCCCCATTGCTCGCAACTCGCGAGTGGCCTGCACGTGCCACCATACCACTATATAAATACACTCCATAAAATAAACATATGTTTATGACCAATTTTGGCATTTACTCTATAAAAAAAATTGAAAGATGGTAACATTAATTAAATTGACAATATCTACCTCGGGCCCATTCTTGACGGGCATCTCCATGTCCATGACAACAACATCAAAAGTATACCCCTCAAGGAACAACTTCAAAGCTTCCTCCCCATTGTTCACTACTTTTGTCTCGAGTCCGAAACTCGCCAACAACTTCTCCTCAACTTTACGGATCATTTGGTCGTCGTCCACCACAAGCCCCTAAATTTTCGCTCTACCTTTTTCATTTTCTTTCAGAGTAAGCACAACATATGCATGTTTAATGTATATATAGAGAGAGAAAAGAGAGAGAAGAAGAAGAAGAAGAGATACTAATAGAACAACTTTTTGGAGAGTGATATGAAAGGTTACTTTATTGCCTTTGTTAGAATTTTTGCATGATGGATTTGGTTTAGGTGATATTTCTTCCATGGTAGATATATTTTGGTCGATCCAAGATTTTTGGTGTGTAATTAGGAGATTTTGAATTCGTATGTAATGAATGGGGATTGGCATTCATCATGTTCAAGTGTCGAATGAATATCTGTGGAGTGGATTTGCAGTGTTTATTTGTGAAATCTGCCATTAATGGTTTAAACATTTTGTAGCTTTATGAAATCATGTGGTGTGATCCATTTTTCATATTGGGATTTTGCACGTTTTTCGAACAAATTCTTGTTATAGGTGAAATCACATCAATTTTGTTTCCTTTTTCCTAACTGAGATAATGAAATTGTAAGTGATGATATTGGCCAAGAGTTTGGCAATGGGTTCAATTTAGGTGGATTTGTTTTGGGTCTTCATAAATAATACTCCATCCATTCACTATCAATAGTCTTAATAGTGGACACTATTAAATTTTAATATAGAATAAATAGTTGAAATATTATTAATCGTAAAATGGTGTCACCTTATTAGAGAAACTTAAAAAAAATAGAAAGAGACTAACTTTTAGACATGCCAAAATGGAAAACCAATAGTGTTGATTGTGGATGCATGAAATATATAACTACAATTAGATAGCAATTTTTTAATTGCAATAAAACAAATTTCAATCATGAAAAATATATTGCTTATGAAGTTAAAAAATACAAATAATATTTTATGATGCTATCTCAAATTTATTGTATTTCAATTAAAATCTACGCCAAGCCATATATGATCTCTGTGATGGATTTCGATACACTCCGTATTTCATATTTTGGTAAGATTAATATTTTGAGTATTTAATTATCCATATCACATAATTCGGGACATTTTTGTTCTAAGTTAAATAATTTGTAATACCAAATGTTAACGTGCAATTCCCATCTTAAATCACACGATAATGAAACACTCTAATTTTTAAGAGATTGTAAAGGTACCCTACTCAAGATTTCATTTATAGTAGTTCATCTCGTTCCCTGTAAATATGCTTATTGAAGTACTCTAATAAAAATAATCACATCATGTTTTATCCCTTAAAAATATATGTCTAATGAAATGCAACACGGATTCTACAAAACTCGTTGATTCATTGCTCGGTCGAACGCTTTGATCCTTTAACGGATCGAGGGCTGTTTCTGACTCGCAACTCGCTTCCTAAGCCTCTGCAAGTACCCCTCATTCGTTCCTCCATTTTCGCTAAATTAAATTGTGACACCTCGTATATTTTCGTCGTCGTTTCCTTCATCCAATAGGCTTCCCAATCTTCACCGGGAGCGCCTCTTCAAAAAGCCTGCCAGCTCTCTCCATATCTTCCTCGGCCTCAATGCATCTTTCCTTCAACAATTTACGCTGCGAGGAGAGAGCTTCTATCTCAGCTCTCGCAATCTCCTTCGTCAATCCATCGCTCATGTGGAGGTGTTCATTCATCAACTCTTCCAACTCTTCAATGCTAGTAGGGTTTTCTTTCACCTCCCCCTCCGTTTTTTCCTCCACCGTTGCTTCAGCTTCGACTTGATTATTTTTCATTACGTCCTCATTCATCATTCTCTCGTATTTCAGCAGTGTAGCCTCTGCATACTCCTCCGCGTCAGCCAGTTCGATTTGAGCCAGCATGTAGTCATCCTCGGCGAGCCTTTTCTGACGCTCAGCGTGTTGTGTCTTCTCCTTAGCCAGGCGATGGTTCGTCTGGAGGATTTTCATGGCGGCTACTATGTTTTCCTTCAATGGTCCGGCGGCTCGTTGGAGTTGTCTGTCCACCAACTCCATTAGTTCTTCAACTTGAAGTTTGGTTTTGTCCTTGTTACCTTTGTTGTGTTGTTGAGCATGGATTTCTACGGTTCCCTTTGATGATCCCGTTGGCTCCGTCATCAGCTTCTTCGTGACGAGGATCAGTCGTTGGTGATTTCGCGGCTGGTTGTGGATGGAAGCTTGAGAGGTGATGGTTCTTTTTATGGACTTGGTAGACATGATGTTGGCTTTGGGAGTTAGAAAATTTGGAGTGAATTTTCTCTGTTTGGCTTTACTTTGCAGTGGATGGCTTTCCCCACTAAATTTTATAGACATGTCAAACTGAAAAAACAATGGTAGTGATTGAGGACGCATGAAATATAAATGTCAAATTTCATACGCAACTATTGAATTGCAAAAATCCAATTTTAAATCATGGAAAAAATTATATTGATTGTGACATTACAAACAAGGTGGTGCTATATGTTGTGATGCTATCGAGTATTTATTATATTTAGATTAAAATCCACGTCAACTCATATGTAATATTTGTGTGATCAGCTATTGGATTTTGATCTAGTATTTCACTTTTTGTTATTTTTAATGGTAAAATCAATATTTTGAATATTTATATGATGCATATATATTGAATGTTTTTGTTTAAATTAAAGTTGTATAGTTAATTTAGAATACAAGTGTCAACGTGCAATTCCCTTGTGTAATAATAATAATAATAATAATAATAATAATAATAATAATAATAATAATAATAATAATAATAATAATAATAATAATAATAATAATAATAATAATAATAATAATAAAAGTAGGACCCACAAAATCGTGGGTGTTTCCTTGGCAAAGATGCACCTGACTCGACCTCTCCCCTGTCCAGTACACCTTCCACCTCCGAGCCATGACCGACGACAAGCTCCACTTCAACGTCCCCGTGGTGTTCACCATCGGCCCCAACATCGACGACCGCGACAGCCTCCACAAGTACACCAAGCTCATGCTTCCTCCAACGACGTGACCAAGCTGGTGGAGGGCGTGATCGAGGGCGAGACTAAGGCTGTCGCCGCCTACATGACCATGGTGATGGAGTACATCTTCAAGGGCACCAAGCAGCTCAAGCAAAAGCTCAACCAATCTCCACAACTAAACACTTGATATGCCTGCCTTATATATTTACCTTTTAATCTTATTAACACTTGTATGGAATTGTAATTGAAATCTTTAACACGAAATTAGGTATACATATTTGGTGTCTATGGACCTACAAGATTGAATTAGCAGAATCCAAAACAACCCAAATTTCTTGGCACCTTGCTTCTATTCAATATCAAAAACTACATTTATAAAAGTTTTTCCCACTACATCTAAACCTCAAAAAATAAGGAAATAAAATCTGCATAACATTAAAATAAAATTTTCGCTGCATCAACTCTAATGCACTCCCATATCAAACAACTTTCGATAGCCAAATTCATCATGCCCAAACTCTCTAATGACTCTGAATTCGATTCTTCTTTCTGTTTCACAGTTCAAATTCATCAACTGTCGATATTGCATAACGCAATCGTTATTATGGAAAAATGGCTAATTAGTAAAATTACTTTATTGTTATGCATTAAAAATATGTACTATATACTATATTGTTGTGCATTAAAAATATGTAGCTACAAAATCATGCTAATAGAGCCTATTAAATAAAGACATAAAGATGTATTGATAAAATATAAAATAGAATCAAAGCATAACCACGACTATATAAGCTAGAAATATATAGAAAAGATACCTTTACGTCTACCATGCTAAGAATCAATTGAAGTTGTTGGGGTAACGTCCATGATAATCTCCATATTCTTTATGATAGTCATACACGTAATATTCAACCATGGGGTAGAAGGATCAAACGGATCGCCACCATAGCAATTAGGCCACGGTACATCACTGACGGAGTCGTTAGGGAGTTTAAGCTCTTCATTCGCTGATGGCATCTTTCCCCCAAATCCCCTCGAAGATCGAGTTCAAAACATTGCCTGATGTCAAGAGATTCGAGGCGCGACATCCGCCAAGGATCAATTCTAGTCCTTCATTTTCGATCCAATGTGCAAAGAGTTGAAGATGCTGCAGATTAGGCATGCTTTTACTGATTGCAAAAGCATACAGATTCCGATAGTATACGGGTAAATAAACACCTGTTAACAATGGCGGAAACCTGTACTTCAATCCGTTGCATGAGAATGATTTCAACATTGGGCAAGAATAGCCAATAGCTTCAATGTCGGCAGCACCAATGCCTGGTCTAAGAGTAAGGTGCAATTCTTCCAAATGGCCAAGTTTTGCAGCCATTCTAGTTGCACAATATCCTGATATGTAAAAGCAAGATCCAAGTTTAAGGCGTTTTAGATTTGGTGATCTGTCAATCAACAAAAGATTAGACATGGAGTGAGATAAAAAAGGTTATGTGATATAATCTGAGAGAAAATGGTTTTTCACCAAATATTCCCTCCTCCACAATAAAAGTCACGCTTTGCCATTATGGTCCGTCCCACAAGCGAGTCACTTTAAATACTAAGTGGCTCACATTCCACTATCTCACTTCACTCACATTTCTTAAAACTCTGCGACTCCTATTGTAGGACGGAGGGAGTACAATATACCATATAAACCAATCTCGAATTTAAAATCATAAAACAAAAAATGCCTCAAATTAAATAAACAGAAATGCCTTAAAATGAAACTAGTTAAAATTTATACCGATCAACGATGTAGTTCATGAGTGCGTCGTCGCCGAAATACTGAATGGTGAGGTCGAGCAACCGTCCCTGGCTACGATCCACTGCGTGGCGGACATGGCAATGTCTTGCGGGTGCATTTCCTTTCATTAGGGTCGGAGAAATTGATGACTCGCCACAAGGCGGGATCCTTGCAAGCCTTCCACCACGTGGTACACACGCGCTGCGCGATAAGCAGCATCCCGCGGCCCCCAGCCGCGCAGAGATATCGGCCGTTACATCTCCCGGAAGCTCAGTCCATGGTGGTGAGGATGCGGCAACCGGAATATCGATGGGAATGCGGCGAGCTTGCATGAATAGGCTCAATGAGGAGTGGTGATGGAGGCGTGGATGGATATATAATTAAGGTTAATTTGAAGGGAATTGAACAAGTCATTTCGTGACTGTGATATTGGATTGATCGGTTACTTGTTGAATGAATGGTGATAGAGGTAACGTGGCGCAATGGAAGGGAGAACTTGTTCAACGGTTACCTGATTTATAGCTATATCAGAATATATGTCAAATGGATTTTCAAAAATCAAATAATTTAATCTAAAGGGATATACTATATACTCCACGTTTTGTTAAAAAAAAGATAAAAATAAGAAAAATATTTCATTAAATAATTAAAAACATACTGAAAAATTAAATAACTAAAAACATACAAATATATATAAATAAAAAGAAAGAAAATGCAAAAATCTCTCATTCACATCCCAAAATCTAAAAGCTCCGAATTTAATCATCCTTTTTCTGAAATTTCTTTTGTAGTAATTAGATTTTATAAATCTCAATTTTTCCACAATATTTACAAATAATATGACACTATGATCCATTGATATCACAACGATACAATACTATATGATCGAACATAGACATTGTTTATTAGCCTTCTGTCCAACACTCATAATATAATTTATTTTAAATGTGATCACAATACTATATCATCGAACATAGATATTAGTCTCTTGTCCCACACTAGAGAAATTCCTTTTAGATATTGAAGTTCAAAATAGAAAATAAATTGAGTTGTAATCACAATAATATGAATGGTGATTATCCTGTAATACAAAGAAATGTTTTTAAATAAAAAATTCCTAAGTATTCAGTCCACGTTGCCATGAATATGTGTAATTTTAACGTGGCCTACGAGGATATTTATTTCTTACTTTTAATTTATAGTCATGAAATTGGAAGTTATGTGTAAAATTAAAGCAATTGAAAGATTGTGTGATTGTAAATAGTAGAATTCTTATTTTATGTGCAAAATCAAAATTAAGTGTTTTTCTATGCATAATTATTCTCTGAAAATCTCCCCAAATTTAAATGAATTTTTCCCCTCTGCAATCCAAACACGGCCTTAAATCTCCTCCGCCTAAAACCTCAATCAAATAAAACCTTTTCCTATTCATTTCCTCTCCCGTTTTCAATCGCCATGGGACGTAGAAAAGGCAGAAACCGGAGGCCTAGGGTTAAGAGCAAAATTCCGGCGCCGGCGGTGGTCGCTTCATCCTCAGCCCTCCGCCGCCATGGATCGAACTTCCGAGAGATATAACCGCCAATATTTTGCAGAGGCTGGGGCCAGACGCGATACTTAGCAGCGCGCAGCAAGTGTGTAGTACGTGGTGGAAGGTTTGCAAGGATCCCGCCTTGTGGCGAGTGATCGATTTCTCAAAAACTATGCTGATCGATTGGTACACCGTGTACAATATGTGCCGCCGGGCAGTGGATCGTAGCCAGGGACAATTGGTCGACCTCACAATTCAGAACTACTGCGACGACGAACTCATTGAGTATATTGCTGATCGGTAAATATTCCGCGCTCGTTACTTGAAGAATTATGATTTATCGTTATCGAATTTTATGTTCATTGTGTTCTATGAGGCTGCTAGTGTGATTGTTGAACTCGTTACTTGAAGAATTGTGATTTATCGTTATCGAATTTTATGTTCATTGTGTTCTATGAGGCTGCTAGTGCTAGTGGGATTGTTGAAATAAGAAAATGATTGTGTTTTGGTTCATGTATGGCATTGGCGTGTTGTACTTGCATTGTGAAAAGCCTTTGCATTTTGGTTGTATTTTGAAGTTGCAGTTGTGTGTGTTAAGAAATTGTATTTGAAATTGTATTTTCCTGTGTTTAGAAATTAGAACACCTCCTGCAGAAATTCAGATATAAAAACATGTTCGAGGAGGTTTGATTTTCATTTTAATATCGCTGAGGCAGGAAATCTTGTTAGTTTTGGTCACTTAATGATGATGTGAGGTTGCATTATGAAAAGAAGAGGATACTGTACTTGGTTGAACATATGCACAACTTCCTTCGTAATAACGATGGATGAAAGATTAGATTTGGCGAGTATAGGATTTACTCGAGGTTCGTACTCAATGCTCTGCACTTCTAGGCTAAAAATCATGCATTTTGTATTATTTTACGCGAATATATTGCTTGTGTTTTCTCCTTGCTTACTATTTTCCCTAAAGGTTTTCAGTTATTTTATTTATGCACTGGATTTTAAAAGATATTTGAGTTGTTTTGGACATTTTCTGAAACCAGTGTAGTAGTCTTTGCTTTCAAGAGATTCCTTTATCTTGCTTCATGTTTATTCTGTACAAAAAAAAAAATACGCTTATGTGGTCTGATATTTTGCTATTTGACAGGTCACAAAATCTCAAACGCCTTAAACTTGGATCTTTTCATGAGATCTCAATAGATGCTGTGATTAAAGCGGTAGCAAAACTTCAACAGTTAGAAGAATTGCACCTTACTGGTAAACCATGGATTGTTCCTGCCCACATTGAAGCTATAGGAAATTCTTGCCCAAAGTTGATATCATTCTCATACAATGGGCATGGAACAGAGCATCCTTTTCCACTAGGATTGGAAGATGATGGTGATGATGATGATTATGATGATGATGATGAATTTAGTAAAGGATTCGGTCGGAATGATTATGCTCTGCAATCGTCAAAAGCATGCCTAATCTTAAGCATCTTCAACTTTGTGCACATTGTATGCAAAATGAAGGACTTGAAGCCATCCTTAATGGCTTTCCACGCCCCGAATCACTTGACATCAGGCGATGCCTTGGTCTCGAGCTTGGAGGGATTTGGGGAAAGATGCCGTCAGCAGATAAAAGATCTTAGACTCCCAAATGACTCCGTCAGTACTATGTCGTGGCTTGAATGGGATGGCAGAGACTCGTTTTGGGAACGGCATAGTTGTTAGCGATTATGACTATGACGAAGATTATGAAGATTATGGAGATTATGAGTATTACGACGACTACTTCTCTCCTCTTGGTTATGGTTTCTTCAATGACGACGGGCTTGGGTTTTTTGAACTCGACCATTTCTGAGTATGGCAGATGGTAAAGTTTTCTTTCTTGTAACAGTTTATGGCTTAAGATATCTGGACAAATATTACTCACCTTCTTTTTCCCCATGTGTAGGTTTGCTGGATAAGTTGATTTCAAGTGATTATATCAGCATGTTAGAGCTTTCATTTTATCAATAGACCCTTTTATCTTTTATTAGCAAGCTTATGACTCTGCCTTCATTTTGACTATTCTTGCTTTTGTTGTTCATTTTAGATGGCTTTGTATCAACCTCTTTCTACTACCTATCAGGTTGTCTTCTTTGTCTGCTATAAGTGGTAATGACACATCAATCATTATTCATAAATAAAAACATATTGTTATTCAAATTCGTTAAATACTAGCTACAAAGTCTTTCTAACTAAGGGCAGAGTCTACTAATAGAAGGGGTAAGCTAAGGATAAAACTAAACCTCCAAAATAATAGCACAACCACAACTAAACCAGAGCTGAAACCTCCAGGCCTAGGATTGCTGCTAGAACAATAGACAGAACCAAACGGATTGTTGCCTTGCCATAATGTCCGACTCATAAGTATTGGACAAGAGAGTTTGTTCGGATGTCAAGTGATTTGAGGCGCGGACAGGCGTTAAGGATGGTGGCTTCAAATTCTTCATTATTAGTCGTCCAATCTAGCATTCTTCTAGCATGCGTTTGCCGATTCAATGCTAATTCAAATTGATGCCGGAAATAATCACTCTCATGGAATCTTGTAGTACATGTTCTGTTATGATGTGGTGCATATCCGTTGTATGAGAATGATTTCAACGTTGGGCGCGAATTGCCCCTTACTATAATGTCGCCGCCAACCAGGCACGGCCTCATAGTAATAGTAAGGTGCAATTCTTCCAAATCTCCAAATTTTGCCACCGCTTTCTCTATAGAATCTTTAGACGTGAGATGACAAGATTCAAGATGAAGGCGTTTGAGACATGGTGATCTGTTAAAAAAAATCAAAGGATTAGCCACATTTCACCCAAAATATAAAATCATGCCAATTTACCTCTTAGAAGACATCACATATAGGGATGTCAATAGAGCCGCCCATCGGGTTAGGGTTAATCGGAGTGGGTTAATCGGGTTGATTTTTTTCGGTTATAAAAGTTCGACCCTTGCCCTAAAAGCTTGGGTTTCGGTTAGCCCAACGGGTTAATCGGCTACTACCGATAAGATTAACATGCGATCAAACAAATAAATAATGATGAAAATTAGTTATATTCATAAAGAGTAAAATATTTAATTATGATAAATTTGAGATATATGACCAAACTCAATCATAAACATGATCAAATACTAATTTTTGATATATTTCGTGAAATTTTAATGCATATTTAATCGGGTTACTACCAATAAGATTAACATGCGATCAAACCAATAAATAATGATGAAAATTAGATATATTCATAAAGAGTAAAATATTTAATTATAATAAATTTGAGATATATGCTCAAACTCAATCATAAACATGATCAAATACTAATTTTTGAGATATTTCGTGAAATTTTAATGCATATTTTAGGAATTTAAATATTTTTTAAAGTGAATTTGAAGTTTTTAATTATTTATTAACTATTATATTAATAAAAATTCAATATATAATTTTTATATTTAATATAAAATTGAAAGTAATTTTTTTAGTTATCTACTCTAAAATTAATCAATGAAGTGTCGAATTAGAAGTAAAAAAATAGAATAATATAAACTTTATCGGGTTTTCCCGCCTAACGGTCGGGTTAATTAGGTGCGGCTAATCTGGTTTTAATTTTATCGCTAAATTTTCACCTAACCCTACAAATTTGACAGGCTATTCGGGCAGCCACGGTTCGGGCTACATGACATCCCTAATCACATATTCATATCATATCACATCATATCATATATTATGATTGTATCGTAATATACCGATGGGCGATGTACTCCATGAGGTGTCGTCGCCCAAGTAGTGAATGGTGAGTTCGACCAATTGTCCCTGGCTACGATCCACTGCTCTGCGGTACATGGCAGCGTACTTGTCGGTCGAATTCTCTTGATAAGGGTTTGAGAAGTCGACGATTCGCCACAAGGAGGGATCCTTGCATACCTTCCACCACGTACTACACACTTGCTGCGCGCTGCACAATAAATCTTCCGCCCCCAGCCTATGCATAATATTGAAAGTTACATCTTCCGGCAGTTCGATCCACGGCGGCGACGGAGATGAATCAACCACCGTAATATCGCTCACTCTCTGCCTTTGCATTCCCTTTGTCCCATGGCAATTGGAAAAGAAACTAATTTGGGGATTGGGGAATATTTAGGTGGAGTAATGTGTTTTTATAAGATTTCCTCGTAAATATACATACAGAATACGATGTATTAATGATTTTATAAGATTTCCTAGATTATATATATTTCGATAATATTATAAATAATTTATTATAAATAATTTATAATTTTATTTACAAAAATAATTTTGATTATTAAATAATTAAAAATTATTTAAGTTGGTCAAAATTGCGATTAAAATCGATTAACGTTAAATATTAACTAATGCTAACTAGACCAATTGTGATCCGATTTCAGATGTATATGACTAAAAAATTCAAAAAGATAAAATTTAGTGATCATATGATGGGGACCAATTTTTGTCTTTAATGATTTTTTATTAAATATTTCCTTCAACGTTTTTTGTTTCTTTTTATACAAGTTTTCTTCGAACATGGTTTTTTTCCTATAATACTTCCGTCCTTAATTTATTTTCACAAGTTTTCTTCAAATTAATGATGCTATAGGAAAAGAAAACTTTTTCAATCTCTCTATACATATGTTTTGTATCCTATATTTTGCCGTTCGATTCAATCTTTATTTCTCATCACTAATAAATCGTAAAAATCAATAATAACACCATCATCATATTCAGCATTCCCATTTTTTTCCATAAAATTTGTTTAACAATCTGCGTTGTTCCTCTATGAAAACCTTCGAAAAGTATAAAAATACTTTTGAACTTTAATTTTATCAATAATTATATAATTAGAAACCTATGGGAGTAAAAAATCTAAAAAACAGAACCAATTTACTGATATCATATTACTACCATAAAAAAGATGTTCATATAAAATTGAATTATATTAAAATAATAATGTCACTAAACATAAAAGAGAAAAGCAGCAAAATGACAAATTTCATGTTTGCTGCATTTGTTTTCTTAAATTTCCAAGGGGTCCATGAGCTTTCTCCTCAGCCTTCTGCTGCTTACATGAGCACTTGCTGTTGTCGAGATTGGCTCCACATTTCAGACATAAACCTCTGTAAGGTTGTTGTCGTCCGGGTTGGGGTGGTAGTGCTGCTGGAACGATTGGTGGCGGTGGAGCTAGAGGTCTCAGGCGTGGAACGGTGGTGGAAGATTTTTGAATTGCTTCAAGCAAGCAGATGAGTGTGACCGAATTTGTTTCACTTTAATTGAATAAATTTAATTTAACAAATGTACTTTTGGACCAATTGTAATTCGAATTGAAATGTTGGGATCAAAAATTCAAACAAAATAGTTATGACTAAAATTATAAAATGAATATGTCAAGATCAGTTAAAGATCTACCCTATAATTATTCACCCCACTTATGACATCTTGATTTATGAAAGATACCTTATTTTTATATTTGGATATTTAATTAGAAATCTGCACGATGGAATGTTGCTAAATTTTCTTGGAATTATCAATTTTTTTGGGTCTTTATTTAGAAAACTGAACGATGAAATCTAATATTTAATTCGTCAAAATATTTGTTACAAACTATCAATATTTACTTCACTTGGAATCGAACAAAATATTAGTTATGGAGCATTAATTAGATAATTGGACGATGAAATTTGATACTCCTATTGAATTTGTTATAATATCTGTCACAAATTAAATGAATTATTGATCATTACGAGCAGACAATCGAATAATTAAGTTATTTTGACCTATGGCGATAACTTATTTTTATAATTGAATCTTAAATCAGAAATCTGCACGATTAAATGTTGATAATTCTTTCTGAGTTATAGTTTATGGAGTTAATCGATCAAGTTCTAGTATTTTAAAGCATTTTCTAGGTCAGTCTCAATTTAAGTGATTTCTCTAGAAAATTTTCGTCAATACAATGGTTGCAGGTCAATCATGAGCCATTCTACAGCAAATTATCATCTAATGCAATAGTTGCAAGTCATCTTTTCCCCTATATCTTTCTTGCTATGAACCTTGCTTTGTACTACATCTCCATTAGACCATCCTTGACCCATGACACATTTGTCTGTGGTTTTATGAACCTTTGCTTTGTACCTCTTAATTGAACCATCATGACCCATGACCCATGATGACCCATTAGTACTATCTTTTTAAATATGGTAATTGATTAAAAATAGTAATAGTAACCATTTAAAAATAGTACTTTTAAATCTCTATTTAAACTCATTTGCGTGTGTTGTGATGAATTCCTTCACTTTTGCTTACATTGGTTAATTTAGGGTTTAGGGTAACTAATTAGTTACCACTTTTAATAATTAAAAATAGTAGTAGTAACTACTTAAAAATAGTGCTTTTACAAAAAAATTTAATTTAAATAAATAAGTGTAGTAATCTCTATTTAAACTGTACATTTCTTATTCTTATATATACCAACCCTGTTTGACATACAACACACTACACTCACTACACACTCACTACACACCTAGTTACTGCAGTGGATTTCCCTAGCGTTAATCATCTCTCTTTCTTATGCAAGTCACTTGAGGAGTACACCCTCTTCTACACAAGTGTGCTCAGTTTTGAGCAGTGGCTAGGTCCTTCTCCTTCACTTTCCCGGTAGTTTGGTAAACTTTTTTATTCTCTTCTTTTTCTGTTTTTCTTTTTAATTTCTAGTTTTTTCTTTGTTCAGGCTCCACGGGCATGAGATAGGTATCCACATTCTCCGACCAAGATGTGGACAAGCGCCGAAGAAGACACGCGGCCCGTAAAAAACCATGTCTCATTCCATGTCTAACCCGAACGCTTTTTCGGATAATTATATTCTATATACAAAATGTTTCACTAATGTTTCATGTTAACTTAAAACATTTTGTATCAATTTTAAACATTGGTGCAATTACACCGATTTTTCTTCTTCTCATTTTGTACTCCCTATTTAATAGTTGTGTTTTTTTATGCACCAGTGGAGGACTTGGAGGCAGCTGGTCGAGGTTGGTCGCACTAGGCATCGATACGGCGACAAACCGAGCCGGAGTGGTGGTGCAGCGATCTTCTTCCATGAGCCGAATGGTACATGGTTGAGATCTGTAGCTACACCAACCTCCCGTGGTGCCGATCTAGCCATTCTTGTTTCCGATGGTGCGATTCTAGTTGTCCCTAATAGTATATCGCTTTCTCAATATCTTTAATTACAATATCAAGATTTGTGGTCTTTCTAGAATCCCTATTATATTATTTTAAGGATCTAATTGATTTGAAAGATGTTTTCTCAATATCTTTAGTTACAAACTTTAATTATAATATCAAGATTTGTGGCCTTTCCGAATCGCCTATTATATTATTTTAAGGATCTAATTGATTTGAAAATTTTGGGTTAAAAATTACGAAGCAAAAAGATCAAATCAATACACTTATTTTGAGTCATTCTCATGGAGATTCACATGAACGATTTCTTCTCACAATTAGAGCATCCACAATAGGTAGGGCCAATGTTTTAAACTGCGAACCGGTAGACAATTCGTCCGATTAAGTCCTAAAAGCCGCCAACAAGTTAAGCCGTGTGAACCATGAAACCGATGGTCTAACAGTTGACCGGGAACCGATTTTTTCATTTTCAAAATATTTTATAAAACCTCTTCATGCAAGGATTTGAACTCATAATCTCTCCTCTAGATATCAGCACCTCCTCCATTCCACAACAAGGCCTTGATGGAATATAATGAACATTAACTAGTATTTTAATACATACATGAAATTCTATACACCCAATTACTCAAACTAATAAAATAATTCATTTTAATTATATATTCTATAAATAATTGTTAATTATATAATATATCTTAAATTTTAATCATTATATATCTTAAATTTTAATCATACGTACTAGTAACTAATTTTAATGTTACTTTTATAAGATATAGTATCATTCATATTTTTTTACATATTATTAGTTATAGTTTACTAATTACTAAATATTACTATTTTTTTAGAGTACATTTTTATTTAAACTACCTAAAAATTCTTCTTAATATTATAATATGAACTTTATCTACTTTTCTACATATAATATTATATTTCATCTACTCTAATTAATAATTTATGTATTTAATTATATTTACTAATAAAAAAATTATTCAATTTTAAAATAGTGAAACACAATCACCAAGAAATAGAAATTGTAATTAAAATTTTTTTTAAAAAATAAATATGCGACCACAGCGGCCCATTTAGAAGCCCACGTTATGCTCTCTCTCCTCGGTTCTCTCTGCACAAATCGACACTGCAAATAAGCTCAGTTTCCCTCTCTACAATCGGAGCTGTTTCCGGCCGCGGAACCTCCCCTACTCCAAATATCAGAGGAATTGGAGTGTTGAAGGCTTTTAGTAGGAAGCTGCACACACCACTCAGATGAGTATATGGAATTACGTGGTGACAACAAGCCTACCAACGTCACGCATTCGTGCGTCGGCAATTTCACCAGCCCGCAGGAGCTCAATCTTATAATTGCGTAAGTTTGAGGGGAATGTGAAGTTCGATTGTTTATCTACGGAATTTGTGGCGAAGTTTGAAATGCTGGTGATTGAATTCTGTTTGCAGAATGCACTCGGATGGGAATTCATTTGCTCTCGCCTAAAGGGCTTACAGGTATAGCGGTCAAGTTAGATTGGCGTTTAGTGTGAAAAATGAGTGATGTTTTTCTTCATAATTTGATTAGATAAGAAGTTTCAATTGCACGAGACCTTGAATTAGAAGTACATGTTACTTTTCCCCTTTCTGTTTTTTAGTGAAAATTCCAAATGATGGGGAATGAGGAGTCACAGTGAGTTAGGGATGATGGAGGAATCAAGCGACCTTATCTATTTTAGTCTTTAGTTTGGGGTGAGACTTTAGGAAGTCTTAGAAGTGCAGGTCGTTCCAACCTATTAAAAATTGAAATGATTTCTACTTGGACTTTGTGAAGCATGTCTTTAGAGGTATTTTGCTCATGTTTAGCAGCCTATGTTGGATGTGCCGATATATGGGAGAATTGCCACGCTGGGAGTTTTTTCGCCCACATGTGAGTACCCCTTCACTGGTTACTGCTCCATCTGAGAAAAACTCATGCAATTTTGTTACATCCTTTCATATCTTTATCATGAAATTAAAGAAGTGCCATCTTAAGACTTTTAAAATCAACAGGGAGAAACACAAGATCTCCTTTTCATAGCTACAAAAAAGATATAAATTCTGCGTTTTGCAATGGGACGCAGAGACGGGCCCGAGGTTATCACAAGGTATGATCTTGTTAGTTTAATAAACCTTATTTTTATGTGGTCATATGCTGTATACACTTCTCAGTTAGGTATGATCCTGTTAGTTTAATAAACCTTATTTTTCTTGTTTTACATGATCTCATTTCAATCATTATATTTTCTGGCTTGGCTAGCTTGCACACATGATTCCAAACTTACTCTTTTTGTTGGGTTGGCTTCCATTTCTAAAACAGGGCCATGGGTGATTTTTCTGATCGGATTGGTCGACCCACAGATAATGGACAGGTACTTTCTTCTATGGTCTTGATCTCACATTGTTTGGTTCAGAATATATAGCCAGTCCATGACTTATTTATTGCGTTTCTTGTAGATTGGAATAGTTGATCCAGATTGCAGGTTGATTGGTCTTCATCTATATGATGGGTTGTTCAAGGTATTGATCATCCTGCTGTATAAATCTTATTTCTCTTTTTGTAACTTTTGGAGTGTTCAAAACTGAAACTTTTAATAGTATTCCAGTTGATTTGAACCTCTGTTTTATTTTGTTTTTAGGTCACCCCATTTGATACTAAAGGCCAACTCAAAGAGGCATTTAATATCAGGTGCATTTTTCCATTAGTTGAATTTAGTAACCTACCTATTTGGAACGTGAGGTGGAGCCTTTTTTGGTAGGGTAAAGGCTGTAGTTACCACAAACTCATACAACTGACAATGCACAATACGAATGCAATATCAAACACAGCAAATTAAATGTTCACTACGTTTTTAAAGAACCAACTCATTACTCACTGACATTGCAATAGGAAATGAGAACCCACCCACCAGATGTTCTACACAATAACTGAAAGACAAACTCAAAGAGAAACAATCCCCACGCAAGGACCACGGTGCGCACACTGTCCCAACTAATTTCTCCAAAAGATATCCTCCTTCTAACTATCGGATGTTATAAATAAGAGTACACGAAGACTTTACTACCAACAGTACTCTCAACAAATAACAATAAACAATTCAATTCAAACAATACGAATGACTCCACTTCACACTTCTCTTCAAGACTCCACCCTAAGACAATCTTGGCAATTCTTTGACAATCCTATCCTCACAGTTGAAGATGAGATATCTCACTGCACTCACTCCCGCTCGGTCGTCATCGACCTCGTCATCTCTCAGACTATCCCCAAACACCTTAAGATGGCCACATTTGTACACCTTCCACAAGCACATGTATCATTTTGTGTTTCATATATTGTTTTGCTTAAATTTCATTTTTGTCATTTGAAGATAGCCCATTAATTAGGATCATCTTTTTATTGTGATATTTTAATATTTAGGTGGCTTTTGATTAACATGTCTAATGTACATGTAATTTATATGTTGATTCTTCAGGCTCGAGGAGCTTCAGGTTTTTGATATCAAGTTTCTGTATGGTTGCCCTAAGCCGACCATTGTTGTACTTTACCAGGTATATTTTTATTTTTGACTAAGTAGTAAGTAATACTCCCTCCGTCCCAGATTAAATGCTTTTTCTTATAAAAGTCGTCCGGTTAAAAAGGGCACTTTTAGAATTTTCCATATTTGGTCATACAATTTTTCCCCATTTTCTTCAAATTTACATAAAAATGCCATTATTTACATTAAAATAAATCAAAACAAAAATCAAAAGTCAAAAGGGACCCACCTTCAACCAACTCCACTATCTCACTTCATTTTTACACTCTACCATCTCACTTCATTTATTACACCTCACCATCTCACTTCATTTATTACACACTTAACTCTTTCTAAAATCCGAGCCATAACAATAAGTGACTCCAAATGTGGGACGGAGGGGGTAATAGCTAGTGTTTTATCATGTCTTGGTGTTTTCCCCCATCAAGGTATATGGAGTATGCCTAAACCATGGTAGCTGCCATAATATGTGGTGTATCTTACACATTTGATCAATCCTTTCTTATAGATTTTATATGTGGTCTACTCTAGTGTATGTTATCTACATCTATCAGCAATTAAGCATTTTATGATTTTTTTATGGGGGGTGCTTCATGGCAGCACTAAGATATTTCCAATAATGTACCCTTTACATTGTCAATCTCTTGCTTATATATGTGTCTGAGTAAGAATTTGACATAGAGCCTTTATGGTTATGTGGTTAATCTTTTCTTTGTTATCTTTTGTAAATTTGTTTGTACTTGGTGATGGTGTAGACTTTTGACCTAACACATGATCTTGGCCTTCAATAACTGTTGCATGACGAGCAGGATAACAAGGATGCTCGTCACATTAAAACATATGAAGTTAATTTGAAGGATAAAGATTTTGTTGAAGGTCCATGGTCTCAAAAAAATCTCGACAATGGGGCGATTTGTTAATCCCAGTGCCACCTCCTCTCTGTGGTGTCCTCATTATCGGTGAAGAAACAATCGTGTATAGCAGTGCCCAGGCTTTCAAAGCTATCCCAATTAGACCTGTAAGCTGTATTTATCACATGCTAGTTCTATACAAGCGATTTATGTCTTTTACTGACTTTTGTTTATCCTAAAAGTCTATTACAAGAGCCTATGGAAGGGTTGATGCAGACGGTTCACGTATTTATTGGGGGGATCACAATGGGCTTTTGCATCTACTTGTTATAACTCATGAGAAGGAGAAGTAAGTTTCTTCTACTCCATTATATTATCAGATTAGCATCTCATTCTTGTCTTCAGGTCTTGTGTTTATATTCAACCCTTTGACCGGCCTCTGATATTTTATTTGTTTGTTTGTTTTTCATGACGTACTAGAGTATCTGGACTCAAAATTGAGCTCTTGGGGGAAACTTCTATTGCATCATCCATATCATATCTTGATAATGCTGTTGTTTTTGTTGGCTCAAGTTATGGAGATTCACAGGTTTAATGATCTTTCTCTTTTTTGTGGTTGACTTGGAGAGGCAAGGTCAAGGTCAAGTTGTAACTTGCTCAGGTGCCTACAAGGATGGTTCTTTGCGCATTGTGCGAAATGGTATTGGAATAAATGAACAGGTAAGTGTGGTAAAGTTATCTTGCCAAAAAACATATATTCGGTTATTTTCTCATGTATTTTATATTCAATGTCATGCATAGGCATCAGTAGAGCTTCAAGGCATCAAGGGCATGTGGTCGCTGCGATCAGCTACTGATGATCCACATGATACTTTCTTAGTCGTCAGCTTTATCAACGAGACACGTATTTTGGCAATGAATATTGAAGATGAATTGGAGGAAACTGAGATTGAAGGTTTTTGTTCCAATGTACAGACTTTGTTTTGTCATGATGCTGCATACGATCAACTTGTGCAGGTATGGATAGTCAGCATTCTAATACTTCCATGGGCTTCATTTTCATAACAGAGATCTTGGTGACTGTGCAGTATCTAAATCCTCAATATCATGATCATATCAAACTATGGGAAATCTTGGTTTTTTTTTTCAACAGCTCGTTAGTATTCTTCTTACTTTTAAATGATTGGATTTAGATTTGAGTTTAATTACCAGTTTATTTTGATGCCACTTGATCCTAGGTGAGACTCAAGTACAATAAAGCAATTGCGGGCATTGGTTTTTTTGAGGGATGACTTTTTGTTAAAAATTTCTGGCATACACTTTATCAAAACCACAACTTTCTCTAAAGAATTAGAACCTTAGGAAGCTTAGAGGTTTTATAAAGCAGTTCAACTTTTGATTCTTTAGCAGAATTTCCTGAGCACAAGGTTTATGAGTAGCATACAGATATCTTTTCCCAAGGAATGAGTGAAATACTCTTACCTGTAAT
>NW_025952161.1:0-8891 GCF_023119035.1 Salvia hispanica
TTGTTGCTTAGACTTTCCACAGCTGTAACATCCTAGTTTTTTAATAGTGAATTTTGTTGCACTTTGCTGATTATTGTAGAAAATTGATGTCAAATTTTCACCAACTTTTAATGGTATGCATACCTTTTTAAACCGTTAGATATCATAGTTACTTAGATGTTTGGAATTCTTCCTTTACAATTGCTCGACAAACACGACCCGAATAGGTGGCCCGTTCCACGTCTTTCCAGCCTGTTCCGAAGAGAAGCCGGAAGGGAACTTTAAGCACATGAAAACACCCCTTCAAAACTCGAGTTTATTACTCCATTTTGATGAATTTGAGTAGTTGGATGTCTCTTATAATGTAAGAACTCACTGCATATCACCTGCAACATTAAATTCCACATTTGGATAACAAAATCCATATATATATATATATATATATATCAAGAAAAGCTCATGTTACAGACAAGTTTGCTAATTTCTAAGCACAACATGAACTGCATCTTCCCAAGTTAAATTTCAGAAGCTGCAGTCTGCATGTCGTCTGATTCTGACATTGTCGAGTAGCTGAGGATCGCCTCGAAGCTGTGGCAGTAAGCGCTAGAATACACGAGAAGAGCCTGAAACAACTTGGGCAGGCTTGTCTGTAGGTTTTTCAGGATCATGGATCTGGTCGTTTTAACAGAATTCGAGTACTTGGCTTTCTCGTCTTCAGCTAAGCTCCTCAGGGCATCGGCCTTAGCTCGCCTGGCTACTAACGGATGCTTGGAATCTTCGACAGAGATGCTCCCTCCCAACTTCATCTCCATTTCTGCAAGAAAAGTGAGCTCCCTCTCAAATTTCCTTGCAAGCTTCTCAGATCTCTTGCGTAAGTCGAATTCGTGTTGCTGCTGTAAGATGATGGAGTGAACAGCTGACTGTAGACACTTGATGGCATCAGCCACCATCTGAAAGAAAAACAAATATATTGTGACAAATTATACACATTTTATCACAAGATTTACATTACTTCACTTAATTTTTCAAGAATCATACCTTATCTGGCAATTTATCCAGTGCTTGCTGCCATTTGTCCAAAAGGGCATGCAGCGTTGGCGATTCGCTGTGAGAGTTATTAGCACCTTCGATATAGTTACTCAGCTTGATCCACTTGCAGAGCGTTCTCACATACTCGCGCTGGTACTTAACGAGCTTGCAGAAGCTGTGGTGCCACGACGTTACTTCTGTCTGCAGCTGGCCTGCAGCCTGCCGTTGTGATTCAGTAGTCGGCTCCAGGGCTTGCTGATCCGTGAGATGACTCATCTGCTGAGATATGTGATGCTGGACTTGATGAGAGTTGTACATCGTTTGCCACATGTGCATCAGCCTGAGAAGACGAGGTCACATCAGAATACGATACAGAATCATATAATGCACTACATATCATGATTATCATCATCAGTTTGAACGGAAAAGCAGCTCGTCTCTTACCCTGAAGCCAGTGTGATCAGCTGAGGGTGTAATTCCTTGTTCACGAGTGTGAGTATGGTCGAAGAAGACCTTCCGATCGACTCTTGGAGAGACGAGATGTAAGATCGCAAACTTTCAAACATGGAGCGTGTCTTCTCCGCCTTGGTCCAGTCGTGCTCTTCGTCCAGTTTCTGTAGTAGCAAAGATTTTCTCCCAAATTCCACCTTAGAAATCTCTTCCTCCTAAGAAAACAGGAAACATTAGAAGAAACATAAATGAAAAATCAACACACAATTTATCAACCAAACAAAAAAGTTAGTAATATTTCTTCCTTCAACCAATGCAATTCCTATAGTTTACTTAAGGGAAACTACCTTAACATCCTTATAGAGTTTCTGTTCCTCCGAATAAAGTTTTTCGAGTGTGATACAGTGAGCTCCGGGCTTGCAGGGCTCACCGGATCCAAACATATCTCCTGTTTCTCTAGTGGATTGGAGTGATTTAGATGACCACGACCAATTCAAGGCACTGAAGACCTTAGCTGAATTGCTTCTCTTCCCTGCTTAGTCGATGCAAAGACACGAAATCAGATTACGCATAACACAAAAATTTACAAACACCAAAAGTTAACTTATATAACTAAATAAGAACTAAAACCATTACTCTTATTCTCATTGCTACTCTGGTAAAGGAATGTTCCTCCTGCATTAATATCTATGAAAACAGCAATATCCTTCACTACAGCGGATGCTTTCAGGAAATACTCGTCCAAGTCTTTGACAACGCCCGCCAAGTTCTTCTTGCCCCTCCAAACCACCATTGCCATATCTGCAGTGTCCTTCGTGTGCCAGCTCATCATAGACGAGCTATCATCAACAAACTCAGTATCCGGAGGAGGCAGCATGTCAATGTCATCAACAGCAAAATCTGCCTCCTCCTCCTCATTCTCCTCGTCTTCATCTATGAACTCAGTATTTGTATCCTTCCAACTCTCCTCCTCACCCTGCTCCACCGTCTCCCTTCTACTCTCACAATGCACCGAGGCAGAACCAAAAACGTCCCAGTATTCCCAAGACGAGCTAGGAACTGGTGGGGGTGGAGTGTGACCACTCTCCTCATCGACCTCAATGATTTCCTCCACAGCAGATTGAGCCTCTCCCGGTTCAACCTCAGACTTCCTTATATCAGGGCTAAAATTGGGCGGAGGCGGAGGCGATGGTGGCAAAGGCAGAGGAGGGGATGCAGGGAATTCAGCAGCAGAATTCGTGTCCTCGAATTCCAAGGATTCGGGCTCAGTAAACTGCCTAAGTGTCATTCCAGTATTCCTCAATGACCTCAAATATGCTATCTGAGCATCAGCAAACTCTTTCCTATATCTCAAGAGCTGTTTCATCAGCCTCTTCCTCTCCTTACACATCCTCACCCTCTCTTCTTTATCAACTCTTGATGCAACACACCCCATTTTCCCCAAACCTTGATACAATAACAAATTTTCCACCTTTTAGGCCTTCAACATTCACTATAAATAATAGGAGTAGCAAAGCTCAATCAATATTTGTCAAAGATAGTGAAACAACCAGAATACATAGCCCTCCAAATCTCCATGGAAGAAAAAAAAACAAAGACAACAACCAAAGCTCAAAGCAAAGTTTTGCAACTATCCTACCAAACATATGGTCCACATAGCATATCAATACTCACAAAAAATGCATGAAAAATAGCATAAAGTTCAACTCTCAAGAATTTCATAAGTATGCTTTCCACAGAGTTAAGACAAAATAGCATAGTACATTGTTATCCAGCTCCAAAATTCTGCTGAGATCACAAACCTAAAAGAAATATTTACACTGAGCTAAAATTTATAAGGAATAGTTTAAAGAAACACTCCAAGAAATGGGAGTAAAAAGAAGTGCAGTTCACCTTAATTTTGGAATATTAAACCTCAGAAGAATCCAAATGTTTGTTGTCAAAGATCAAAACTTTGGCCATATGGACCACTAAATTTATCCAGATAGTATTTATTTTCAAGAAACCAAAGAGAAAGACAAAGAATGGCTCTGACACAGAACCGTTTTGAGGCGACAATGTCACAACAAGCTGCAGCAGAAAAACACAGTATCAAGAAAAAAAATGGGGGATGAATGAGCTCTAGCAAAAAGCTAAAAACCAAGAATTTTGAATGTAGAAAGGAGTTAAGTGTAGTCCAGTGTGTAGTGTAGTGACTACTGTGTGTGTGTATGTGAGAGAGAGAGAGAGAGAGGAGGGGATGGCTCGAGACCCAAGAAGAGGCATCCAAAGACCAAAGACCAAAGCACAAGAAAGAAGATGACAATTGACAACAAATTTTCCTATTTTCTTTGAAGGATGTCTGTTTTGGTTGTCAAATGAAAATGATGATAATAAAAATAACAGTGTATTTATATTTCAAAAATGATAATAGCAGTGTATTTCTTTAATGATAGTCTGATACCCTAAAATTAGAAATGACCATTTGAATCATGAATTCAAAATATTACTGTAATTTAAAAAAAATCTGTATCATTACATTGAGAAAATAAATTATACTTACTAAAATATTTATATAATATGGAATCCAAACATTTACTTTTAAATCTTTTGTTATTTATAAGGTTATTATTAATGTTTGTTAAATGCGTTTTATGACTCCATTTTGTTGAGAGGGGTAACCATTTATTATACTCCCTCCGTCTCTGATAAAAATATGAGCATAATAATGGATAATGGAACCACATTATTATTAGTGTTTATTGGTGACATAAAGTCGTAAATAACTGAATATATAGAGATAATAAATCGTGATAACTTTTCATAAACTGAAAGCTAATATATTTATGGGACCGGCGAAAAAGAAAGTGCACATATTTTTATGAGACGAAAATTTGATAATATAAATTTAGTGAATAATTAATTATTTTAATAGTTATTTTTTTAATAATAGGATTTGAGACGTGTTCATGTATTACATTTTTTGTCATCATCAATAGGATAATCTTTTATAACAATATCATGTCGAAAAAAAAAGCTTAGTGGTGAAGATAATAACACTTGTAGTAACTATTTGACGACTTTGAAATCAATATTTGACACCACTAGAGAATGTATCTCAACCTTTTTGTAGACAGCCCTTTTTACCAATCAAAAGCGTCTTTTATTTTAATCAATAAAAACCCAAAAACGTGTGACACCCAACTCAAAAACCTAAGCTTTTTTTCAGATCGAATTGAATGCAGCCAAACCACTTGTATAATGTGATGATCCAAAACTTTATGGCTTTCCTTTACCTTTTGAATTAAGAAAAGAATAAAGCTATAAAGTGTTTTTTTATAAATTTTAATAATAAATAAATAAATGACCTTATTTGAGTAGTACTATTAATGTCTTTCCTTTATTTTCGCTTTGTAAATAATCTATAAAGAGATAATGATTTGACCCTAATGTGAGATATAATATTCCCAAGCAAATACAAATAGTAAATATTGTACAAACTTCAAACTATGATTTGGATCGTTAGAAAATAAAACTAGATGATAAAATAAGCAACGAAAAATGTCAACGCAATATCAACGATTAATATTGTCTTGACATTGTGTTGACACTTTTTGTTACTGTTATTTTGTCATCTATTGATATTTTTTAACAATTCAAATAATAATTTGAAGTTTGTACAATCTTTAGGCTTTGCATTTTATCATACCATGATGTAAGTATATGTCATAAGAATTGAATATTTTACTAAAGCAATACCATGATGTAAGTATATGTTAGATGAATTGAATATTTTACTAAAGCAATCACTGGCAAATGAATTTGTTTTTATTTGAATACGAATCATTATATTTATATTTTCAAGAATAACAAAGTTTGTGGATGACGGTATGGAAAAAACAAATTTATTTTAGATGCATTCATATAGTAATAAATTACTTGTTTCTCACCATCATCCATAAAGATTCAGCCTGCAATACCGTACTTGTGTTTATTATATTAATTGTGTAGTTAAAAAAGCATGTGATATTAAATTATTAATGTTCACTAATAAACATTGATGAATTATGCAATTTGGCTTATAGAATTTTCATGGGATGAAAGCATGGGGCCCGCGGTTTTAGGGAAATGGAACGATATTTCATTATTTAAAAAAAAGAGTTGGATTATTTCATATTTTCGGATTTTAGTTATAGTGGAGTATTATTTTGATCAATTCAGAAATGCTTTTTTCTATCAAGTATATTGAATAAAGGTTAAAAGTGTACTCAAATTATTACTATTTGGTAATGACAATGTTGGGAAGGCATGGGGTCGTTTATTATTATTTTTAATTTTCTTTAGGATGCACATTATGAAAAATGATTCATAATGATTTTATATGAACCTTTAAAAATATTTTTAAAATTTGTTATTGTGTGTAAATGGGTTTTAAAGTTTTGATCAACAAATAATATATCAAGTTGTCAACCAAAAATTAAGGACTCGAATTTGATTTCAATAGAAAAAACATGAAGGCCCACTGACGAAATGGGCCCATTTGATAATATTAAGGGCCATGGTTGATGAATTGGGCCCTCAATTATGATAAAGAAGCCTCAAGCAAAATTCAAAAAATTAAGTGAGGATTAGATCTTGATGTGAAACTTAGAAGAACGTAATATCAAACAATAATGATACTTTATATGTTCACGAAAAATAGAGCATATTTAAAAAATAAAAAAAAAGTTTTCAATAATTTCTCTTTTTACTTTGAACCTCACATTCTATTAACACTATTACTCTATTACTTTATCAATTTTACATTAAAACTCATGTTATTCACAAAGTGTTTTATTTTTCGTGGACGGAGGGAGTATAACTTACTACTCCACTAGTACTAAAATATATAGTTGTGGACACTTGTGGTTGATTAATTGCTAATCGTGATCACTCACATGTATATATAACCATTCAAATAGTTGTTTAGTTGTCACGGCATTATATTAATAGGTTGTCATCTATCTACGTATCTAAATCCGGATTTCACGAATTAAGTTAATACTAATGACTTTTTAAAGAAACACAAAACAAAAAATAATGTGGTAATTTGTTGACTTTGCAGCTACATCTTTTAGTATTACTAAAATATTTTATAACATTATAATTATGCATAACGTTGCATGTACGTAGCAATATTATGGCACATTATAATTATATCTAATGTAGCGTAATAATTAAGGGATGGTTTATTATTATAAGATGACCATTTCGAAATTGTAATTTTTTTAGGTTTATGAACTTACATGACGTGCTATGCGTGGTTTTAAAATTTCAATGTAAAATTCATTTGCCGATTTAGAAGAATGCATCATTGATTGATTGCCATTTGCCAATAAATTAATCAGAGAAAATGTTTAAATGTAAGTTACAACTTACAATGGAGTCAACTCATTGCAGCAAAAGAAGAAAATAAAATTTAATACAAATGATGGTAATAATGTTTGTTACTATCCGGTTAATTGGATTTGTATTTAATAATGTTGAATCTGTGATAATAATAAACAAATGATATTAATACTTATTGCAATCTTAATCAAATGTACGGATTGAGTAATGAATTCTAATCAATTATATTTTGCAAAAGAGTGAAATTCATAAATAGTCTTTAAATTATTGAGATTACACACACGGTTCTTATTAGAAAAAAAAATAATCAACCAACTCTAAGATTAAGATATAATCACATTTAAGATCATTGTTAAAAAAAACTTTTGTGGATCAAAATACTCCCAAAACCTGTGAATTATTTACTTTTTAAAGATTGATTACTTGATTTTTATTTAATGAGTAGTAAATATTTTAGTTTTTTTCTCTAAGTACATCAAATAATATGGAGTACTAAATATTTCTCCTCTATTTTTAAATCATATACATACATTATGTAACTATTTATTTTTGCAAAATTCATTCAAATTTGATATTCAATAATTTACTTTAATCTACTATATAAAAACAATTAAATATAGTTTTAAAAAGAAAAAAAAGGTAAAATTATTATTTATACACAAAGTAAGGTTGTTATTCATAAATGGAACAACAGTATCGTCCATGAATAAATATTCGTCTGCAAAGAAGTGTCTCGTTTATTACTTTTGTTAATTGACTTCATGGGAGGTGATAAATTGCTAACTAATTAGCAATCCAAAATTGAGACCAGTTTTTAACTATTAGATTAGAAGATCTTGTGGTTGATATAATGCTAAGCGTAATATATTTTAAATTTAAATAATTATTAATTAAATTAAAAGAGTATTAATGTCAAATCCTATATGTAGTAATTATAACTAACTACTTTCTCTCTCATCAAAATCATCTCAAATCTTTAAATTTACGTAACTCTCTCAATTAAAATTATTTTTTCGCAAAAAATATATCAAATTAAAGATAATTTAATAAGGATTCCAACGAGATCTCAATTGCATATGTTCCGACGATGTTCGGGTGATGAAATTTGATAAATTATATTTTAATTTTCGTACATGTTGATAAGCAGCTTTTATCAACAAATGCAACAAAAAATCTCAATATATTGTAGGCAAAATCTCAATATTATGCATGTCCAATCTCAATAAAAATGTGTTGATATTTTCTTGTCCTTGTATTGATATTCTAATGTCATATTGTTGATATTTGTAATACACAATGTTGATATAAAAAAACACCCACGAAAATTATCATATGATAACATAATGACGATATTACCCTTTTGTTGATATTTTGTCTACTATTTATTGAGATTTGTGAGCTTTAATCTTATCTACTCATTTTAAAATCCAAGGGTTGAGATTTAATCTTAATTTTGGATTAGGGTGCTATAAGCATTAGAATAGGGACTTCACATTCCATTGACTCATCTATATTTTAAAAAAAAACTAATATAATATCTTTATTTTTATATTTTTTTCTAACTTATTTTTCTTTAATGATTAGGAACAAGGTGATAGATGTACAATTTAATGATTATTAATTCTCTTTAAAAACTACCCCAATAATTGAAGTATAGAGCAATGAGAGAGAATTAGCCGGCGTGGAGCAGCGGCGCACGCGTGGAAACATCTTTCATTTGTGGGTGTGCGGCTCGTGGCTGGCTCTAATCAGTGGCGCGCCGATTTCGAGGAGCTTCGGTCTATTAAAACCACCAATTAAATTAATTTAAAGCAAACGCGGCATTTAATTCAGTCTAAATCTAAATTAATACTACTACTAATTGCTATATAAATGAGTATTTTTCTGATTAAAACTATTTTCGTTGCATAAGAATTATCTAATTCATTTTAATTGTTTGGCCTAAAAAGGCTGTTTAGAATAGATTGACTATTTGTAGAATGAGTACCATTTAATAAATGTCATTTTCTAATTTAAACTTTACACTCTATGTAGGAGTTGAATTTGTCACTACACAAATGCCATAT
>NW_025952162.1:0-1000 GCF_023119035.1 Salvia hispanica
GTTATCATGTAAATTGCTCTCAAATGGGAATTGGAAAGCAATAGTCAATACTGCTCGTGCGCTGTAAGAAGACCCTGTATTTTCTGCACCATGGCTGGTTGCTGGGCCAACTTCAAGACTCGATGTCAAATCTAGTGTCTTGTGTGAGGTCAATACATCCTGTGCATCGCCCTGTTTGTACCGATCATTAGTTAAACACAATTCACTAATATTCAGCTATAGGCTAATAGCTGAATAAGAAAGGAGTAGATGCAGACACAAATATGTGATAGATAAACCAGGCAAAACTCAACTGATTTTGAATCAAGTGGAATTATACGGAAACCAGAAGGCAGCAGCGGTGCATCATCTGGAAACATCTCATCAATGGGTGCAAAAATAAGTTCCGAGCAGGCTCCCACAGCATTCTCATCGACTCCACTGCACATCTGTTACAGAAAGATGCATTCAAATTGCAAATTCTGGTAATAAGCTTGAGAGCCATCTATACGAGCAAGAGACTAGAAGACCTGTAGAAGATGAACGTCCCTGGATGAAAAAGAATCCCCGTGGCCTTCCAAACAAACAACTTCGAGCATCTGTGACACCGAAGAACCAAAGCAATTATGAGAATATGAGGTGAATACACATCATATTCAGATGACTAAGCACATAAAATATTCATCAAGCTCTTTCATTACAATTCTTCATGAAAATATTACAGGGAAACAAAAAAAAGGGAAAACTAGTACAAAGTTCGGATAGATACAATAATGCCTGACAGTGTATTTACTACTTGGACATATTTCATAAGAGTCAGATCCACAAATTTGGAATTTGATCTTCTATGCAAAATCATGTTTAAAAAACAAAGCCATCTGATGCTGGATAGCATAAAAACTTACAAAAGAAAACAAAAAAAAAAAAGGCATGTACCTCTTCATGTTCAATCGTTTGACCCAAAGGCATGATTATTTGGGTTCCGGTGAATCTCGTCGGCCTCATCTTAGGATATGAGCAT